>NW_027113251.1:0-1198 GCF_000696795.3 Halyomorpha halys | reverse complement strand
GTAAATTTCAAAACTGCTATTTCTTTATTATTCAGAAGGATAATACCTTCAATATAATTCTAATAATACCTTCCCTTACTATATATTTCATATACGGGTAGTAAAAGTAAAATCTGACTGTTGTCATAACAACAATGAAAAACCAATAGTTATCATTTTTTTTCATATTTTTTATTCATCTATTGTTTATTACGATTAACTAATGTGAGATAGTTTTCGTTAATAAAAAATATTATAGGCGTACCCAGCGAGAGGTGGCTGCTTCCTGCCTTAGAAGTGAAAAAATTATTAATTTAAAAAAAAATTTATATTTAATTTTCTTAAAATTTAGATTTCATTCGCCTTTTTCGTGTTGAAATGTCACAACCTAATTGACTATGGCTTGCTCCCTCCGCCTTGTTTTGATTTTAAGTACGCCCTTGAACAATATTTTATTAGATTTTTTTTTCAGTTATGAAAATTAGTATTTAACAGTTTTTTATAAGAGGGTGGTTCACAAGGTGCGACCAGTGAAGAACACAAATAAGGTTAGATTAATTATTTTATATATTCTTGTTTGAGAGTGGTTTAGTTTATTCTTATTTTAAAACAAATTTGATCCTTTTTTTTCTCTCAACTTTATTCTTTACACCCTTTCCAACGTTTCGACCCTCAGGCCATTCTCAAGGATACCTTCATATTGATGTCATTTCCTTTTTAAATTTTAAAAATGCAGGCTAATTGCCTTTGTCCCACATATCCTTTTCTAAATATTTTTTTCCAAGATTTAAACCTTTTATAAAACACTTTTCTTCCTTCCTTCATTCATATTTGCAAGTTAAAACAGAACCTAGATTTTTTTTCTGTTTTGAAAATTCCTATTTAACAGTTTTTATAAGAAGCTGGTTCACGAGGTGCGATCATTAAAGAACACAAATAAGCTTATTATTACTACATCTCACATTATTTGTATCTTTTTTCACTAAGCCCTGACGAAGTCCTGCAAAGTGGGGCGATACGCTGGTAAACATTAAATAGTTTATTTTACTACTTTCTACCTTTATTGACCACCACCCGGATTATCTTCCTACAATCTACTTCTCTTCTTCCAATAAGAACTTATATAATTAATGTCAACGTTTCGGCATGAATTTCAGGCCTCATCAGAACTACAGGTGCATGTCTCAAAAAAAGGTAACACTTATTTTATTTGTTCTGA
>NW_027113250.1:0-4997 GCF_000696795.3 Halyomorpha halys | reverse complement strand
TTGGTTCTAATTATTAATATTAAAACCATAATAATATTTTTTTTCTAACTCTCTTATATTATAATGTATTATATTTAATGTAGAGTAAGTACCATTCTAAATGAAATTTCTGAAGTCTTGAAAGTAATTGTTATCGATTTTCTTGATTTTTTGTGCACTGTCATAGAAGCATTTTTTGTCCGAACTCTTTAAGTAATCATTTTGCAGTTACCAGATATTACTTTTTAGTCATTCATATGGTATTTTTTTCTTTTTTTATCACGTACCGGCCACTAACGACCAGGTGAATATCAATGGTTAGGCTTCTTTGGGAGTCTTGATTTTCTTTCCTCCCATCGCAGTTTTATGATTCTGGACTGCCTTTCTTTTCTTTCTTCGGACCACTTTGTACCCATTTTTTTTCCTCTTCCAATATTGGTGAGATTTTTCAATGTTTTCCTATACGTATCTCTATCTAGACAGTCGGCAGGTTTATCAGTCTGAAATCTGCGGGTGGCACTGATTCCAATCCGGCCTGGGGCGTTGACATTTTTCATTAAGTAGCGGTCTCACAAAGTGAAAAAATGACCTTCGTCCAAGGTTAAAATAGGTTGGTCACCTGTAGATAACTAGCAAACATCACCTTCGTTGAGGAATGCCTTAAAAAAAAAACAATGTTACCACAATTTGTAAGGTTTCTTAGCGGAAATTGACTCAAAACAAATTTTTTTCCGTTGTAATCTTTCATATGTTTTAAACTTTTTCTTTAGACATTATTCTAAATTATGCATACGCCCGAAAAGGGGTGTCAGATAAAGTACCGCATGAAAAATTTAAAAATATATTTATTTCCCAATCATAAAAAAAAAAACAACGCCATAGTTTTCGCCCAATTTGTCAGCATTTAAAAAAATGAGTAGTAGAGACTTTGAAGTGAATGAGAACAGTCATTTCTCATGATTTCAATCAACTCATTGTCTTCTCCTGTTTCATTTCATTTTCTATTTAGGAGTTCAAATTGAATTTTTTTTTGCTTATATTTTTTTCCGATTTCGACCACTTTTTTGTAAGAGTTTTGAATTTATGAATTTAATTTTATACATTTTACATTGCATCTATGAAGAACGAAGGATGTACGATGCAATACGAATGCTTTGCGCTTCGTGAGCGTGAATTTTAGCGGAATTAATTAACTAACGCCCTAAATTGTGTGTCGGGAACCAAATTTAATATAACATGGACGAGATAGAGGGCCGAAGCTACAATATTATGCAAGCCAAAGACAGATATTGGCCGGGAGAGATGGCCTTTGATGCCTTGTTTGCCCAAGACCAAGCGTTGTTAGCCCGCCATCCGCAACACCTTCATTAAAGCATTTTCAATCAGAGAGCCTCATCTGTTTAATATGTTAATTCCTCTTGGGCTATTGGGTCATTAACATATAATGATCTCGGAGCATTGGGTCATTGAAGGTGTACAGCAGGTCCAATATAGGTGCCCGAGTCCTGTAGTCCACGCGCTACAGGCTCTCGTATGGAACCAGTACATTTCGATATTGCTTCCTCTCTGGTCACAATTGGCCTCTCTACACCTAGCTTCACTTGATCCTATTAACATATGTTTCTGTATTTATTAGAAGTTTTATAATGTTATATCAAAAGTAATATCAAGTTTTAAATAACGCATCAGTCCTTCGCCCTAATAGAGGGGAAAAAAGATGTATCACACCAGTTTTTATTTATTTTTGGAAAAAACAAGAAATCAAGAGTCGAAATTGATAACTCTGCGATGGTAAAGGGTTCTTCCAGAATTTACCAAAAAAAAAAGGAGAAAGTTCCACAGAGTAAAGGAGAAATTCCTCAATATTTTCTGTTAGAGGAGGGTTCAATTTTTACTTTACTTTACTTTAGGCTGTTTATGGGATACATTAAATGTCATTAGAAGTAAATATTGAAATATTTGAGCTGCGCCCTCCCTGAAGTTAAGTTTATTCTAGAAAAACATTTTTGATAATTTTTCATTTGGATTTTCATATCGTTAAATAAAATTATGTGATAACCTTATATTATATACGGCTTGTACAATTCTAACAAAAGTTTATGTACTAAGAAAATAAAATACCCCAATTACTAATTATTTAAAAAATGACTTATTTTTTTTTAATCATGTTGAAAATTTAAGTGTTTCGACTAGAAATGTTAACCATATGAATTTTTTTTCCCCGGTTGGTTCTAGAGACCTTATAAATCTTTGGCCATCCGAACCATCCTTCTCCACGCTTGTCCATCTAGACTGCTTTTCAGCTTGCTGCATGCAACACTTTCGCATCTTTGTTAATTCAGTCTATCTGGTTTTTAGCCTCCCACGTGGTCTCTTGGCATTCATTAATATGTAGAGGCGTCCTGATGGATTGTTTCGAGCTACATGCCCCGTCCAGGCCTCCTTGCCTTCATATCATGAGATATTGACTGACCAATCTCTGCAAGCATTTCACTCTTATTTCTTCTCCTCCATGTGCTAAGGCTCTGGTCCCAGATCGACCCTGTAACTATACGGAGGAGGTTCCATTGAAATCTCTCGATTCTACTTTCTAGGGTACCTGTTAGAGCCCAAGCCTCAGAGCCGTATATCAGAGCATTTTAGTATGCTTGAAGCCTCTGTTCGCGTTTGAGATAAGCTGGTCTAAATGCATACTCCACAACAATAATTAAACAAAATAAATTCAATTAAAACAACTTTAACATTATTATTTTCTTTAATTTGAAAAACCCAAATATATTAGAAATAGTCACACTAAACATTCAACATGCAATTAATTTTATGACCGGTGCAAATAATTTAAGTGCACATTAGAAATATATGCACATCTGGAAAGAATTAAGCTGCAAAATAATGTTTTATGAATGGTTTATTGTCATTATGTTTAAAAAAGAGTTGAATGGAATTTTTATCTTTTTAATAAGTAAAGGCATGAAATATTTAGCATAATGGCAATCTAATAGTTATCAATATTATCAGAATAATCTTAATCGGTGTGAACTTAACAATGTTTGTTTAAATAGTTTCTCCTTATTTTAAATATGTAATTATTATTAGACAGCAATAATGATTATTATGAATTTTATATAAAAGACTAAATAAGGAGATTAGATTAAAGTATACAATTTGAAATTATAAAAACTGATAATGTTAAGGTAATGTTTTAATTGAATTTAAGTTGTATAGTGTGTATAATATGAAATATGTTATTGTGAATTGTAGAGTGCCTGAAGATGGGGCGATTCTTCCGAAACGTAGTGGTTAAATTAAGGTAAAATAAGAAAAAAGTATTATCGAAGTACAATTAACTTCACTTCATTCGATAACCACATAATTCTCCCGTCAATTGAGCTCTAATTATAAGATATAAAGACATTAAGGTTTAATTTATTATTATGATATAAACCAGGTAATTTAATCACCACTTCATTTTTGAGTTAGTGGGATCAAATGGATTAAGAAAAGGCTTAAGGCTCTTACTAACAGCCTTACTTTCACATTTATGATGAACTATGGTATT
The DNA here is from genome assembly GCF_000696795.3 of Halyomorpha halys. Lineage (NCBI taxonomy): Eukaryota > Metazoa > Arthropoda > Insecta > Hemiptera > Pentatomidae > Halyomorpha > Halyomorpha halys. The sequence continues at coordinate 1,459 of NW_027113250.1, read as the reverse complement.
TCTAAATCGTATTAAAATCAAAATATATCTTTTCTCAAGAAACCCCCTTTAGACAGTTCTATAATTTACAAAATATACTGATGCTTCAAGTGATAAATGAATTTTCTCCCAGATAGCCCACAAAGTTGGCACCGAAAAATAGCCATGAAAGTATGGCTAGAAGGAACCGAGATTTATCCCTCCGCCGCAGCTTGAAGGGACCCTTTTAACCTAAAAGGAAGAATACACAAAGGGAGTAAGGGCGGTTATTGAAATGTTGCCAAAAACACAGCCTCCTAGATTTCTTTATCCTCGGGAGTATTCCTTCAACAGACACGATGATCCCCCTAAATCCGGGAGGCATTAGACGTACAAATGGCCGACCTAAGCTTCCCGAGACTTAGCGCATTGTGCAAATCAGTCCATTAATCCACCTTGAGAGATAGTTGTAAAAATAAATCAGCCGAGGAGAAGACAGGCAGGAACACAAGTCATGCGCACCCCCGAAGAAGAAGAAGGGAGTTCCTGATAAAGCTGTTATGGTAATTCTTCAGGGGGTGGAGTTAACGGCTCCAGAAAAATGGCTCCCTCATTCTAATCCTTGGCAATTTCACCAACAGCAATTAGTTCTTACATCTGTTTCACTTATTTTGTGTTATTGCTGTCCAAAATTAGTAAAATGTAATATCCTTATTTTAACTTCTGTTTATTATTACAAATAAGTATTCCTTTAAATAAAAAAAAGTGTTTCGTCATAAAACGTGGTAACTGAATTTTTTTATGAATTCAAGTTTTTGGCATCACCAGCTTTTTTAAAGCTAACTGTATAAATTGTTGAAAAAATCTTTAGGAAATTTATCCTCTCTAGAGAATAATGTTGATATTATGTTATAGCAAGTGAATATTGGTTGAAGGTAAAATATTGTAATTAACGAACAATTTAACATGGCAAAAGTTTTCATTTTTACAGTTACGATACTAACGTCTCAAATGTTTGATATTTTTAAGAGGACTTTGCTACAATAAAAAGTAAGTATGTAATGTATAAAATTTGCCAAAAAGGTTTACCAGTTTTCCGACTTATGTGAAGATATTCCCGTTCTCCGAACTATATTAAATTGTATAGTTAAAGTAACAAAATGCCGACATTTTCCCCTACTTTGGCTATTCGGTTGCTGCCTTTGGACACGACAGGCTTGATGAACAACTGTAAATTTGGGCGAAACGTCGACAAATAAAACTATTTTTGTTCCTTTTAGATCGCACCTCCGACCATCACCATCATATTCATTAACGGTTATTCATTTTAATATTTAAAATTTTTTGTTTAAATCTTTTGGAATTGATCTTTTCACTTTACCGTTGCGAATGTTGAAACATGGCAAGAATAATTTTCTTGTACGCAATATTCTATTGATAAAATCTCAATTTCATTGTTGAAGGTTTATTGGAGACACTAATTTTAAATCTGATTACCATA
>NW_027113249.1:9755-10220 GCF_000696795.3 Halyomorpha halys | reverse complement strand
ACATCAAATCATTGTTTATTCTATTACAGCCAACCCAACCTAATAAACCGTACCCTTAATTGGGATTCTGACCACATCACCTCCGTGCACAACCGTTGGTCTAGTAATTAAGGTCTAGTACTGCCTTAAAATATAGTCCCTGACCCTTCATTGGTTCTAGCAGTACAGATATATTTTTTCTATAAAACCATCTAACAACTCCGTGCAATAACGGGAACAAGAAATAGTCTATATAAGAGCAAGCGCTTTCTTCTGGAGGCTGACAAGGAATCTAACAGACAGCTATCAATTTACATATCTACTACTAGTTACAAGACGAATCGAATCTTTTTTATTTATTTATTGATATTTACAACTGTATAAAAAAAATACAAGTAAATTTGATCATAATGACATATGATATGATACAGGATGTAGAGAAACTACCCAGTAGTAGAACTCTAAAAACAGTTTACAATATAAGGT
>NW_027113249.1:7306-7694 GCF_000696795.3 Halyomorpha halys | reverse complement strand
TTACTTTGTCACAAATCAAGTCATCCATCAGGACCTCAATGTCCCCTATGTTGCCGATTTGGCCAGAACCAGATACCAATCCTTCCATAATAAACAACCACCCAAACCAACTCGTTTCCAACATGGCTTCTCTTTCATTACCTAATAATCCACCTAGGCGTCTGAAAAGAAGATGGCCTTGAGATCTTCTCCTTTAAAAATGTTTTTGGAGTTCTATCAATGGGTAGATTCTCCACATGTTTGTATCATGTCATAACATCACTCACAGCAAATTTACTAGATACAGTTGTAAATAACAATAAATATATTATTAAAAAAAAATATTATCTCTAGTTACACAACGTATTCTATTTTATTTATTTATTTTTTATACAGATAGTTTGATTTT
>NW_027113249.1:6450-7256 GCF_000696795.3 Halyomorpha halys | reverse complement strand
AAGAATTTTACTTTCTAAAAAAAAGAAAAATGATAATTACTTTCAACTCAAACACTCCACATTAGTTAATGACATTTTCTACAATTTATTAGCATATTTATTGCTCGTCGATTCCGACTATTACAACATTTACTAGACAAATGGTCCAAACTTCCAATTCATTACAAAAAACCGATCTACATGGCTGTAATAAGGCCCATCTGGACATAGGGAATTGAGCTAATTCCTCTCGAATCCAATCTTTACAGTCCAAAATCCTTCGTAAAATCCTTAATGCTCCTTACTTTGTCACAAATCAAGTCATCCATCAGGACCTAAATGTCTTATATGTTGCCGATTTGGCCAGAACCAGATACCAATTCTTCCATAATCCCAACCACCCAAACCAACTCGTTTCGAACCTGGCTTCTCCTTCACTACCTAATAATCCTCCTAGGCGTCTGAAAAGAAGATGGCCTCGAGATCTTCTCCTTTAGAAGTGTTTTAGGAGTTCTATCAATGGGTAAATTATCTACATGTTTGTATCATGTCATAACATCACTCACAGCAAATTTACTAGAGACAGTTTTAAATAGCAATAAATAAATTATTTTAAAAAAAAATGTCATCTCTAGTTACAAAACGTATTCTATTTTATTTATTTATTTTCATACAGACAGTTTGATTATGTTCATCTTGTCTATTCTTTTGTTTGTATATATTTTAAGAGTTTTTTTTTTTAATTTATATTATTTATTTATTTTAGTATGTATGAGATCATTCATCACTATTACCTATTGCCCACAACTGTGTGGCAGATTGTAATA
>NW_027113249.1:3623-4470 GCF_000696795.3 Halyomorpha halys | reverse complement strand
CTGCTTCAGGCCAAGATCATAGAGTACCTGCAGACCAACAACCTCTTGAACAAGGCCGACAAGAGAGCAAGTTGTGAGTATCTACTACATTATAATTTGGTAGAGAGGTATATTACTAGTAGCAACTGTTTACACGGTGACAGTTAGGCACTACCATGGTAGATCTTAATAATTGTAACACTATGCCATGTATAATAGTCATAACGTCATGGTAGTACAGTACGGACAACTGTTATTATTACACTTTTATTTCAGAAGATTAATCGATAAAAACTATTGAACAAATTTAAATAATAAATCAACATTGGATAAGGTTTTTTTTTTTTTTAATAAATAAGTTTTGGGTTAAATTGACCCACTACGACAACCATGGTGTAAATTGTGCGAACTGCTGCACTAGATTCTGCATGATAGTTGATAGTACATGCAGCGTCAGTGAAGTTACTGTCACGTTAAAACCACTAGTGACGACAAAAATTGTCGCAGCCAATTGCCATCAAGACAGTATGTATAGGGCATTAGTTTCTCGAGGATCTTACAATGCACTGCGGGAGGATTTGGAAACACTTATTACGTGTATTAGCTCAAAGTTTTTAACGGTTAAATGTCCTTTAAAATGGCTTAAAATGCATTTTTAAGCAAATTATAATTTACAAATATTTTCCACAGGGACCACATTTGTCTTACTGCCCCCATGGGGGGGGGGGGGTTAAGCCAAACATGACTGAATATCCTGCTGAGTATGTTGCAGCAATCACCCGTAAAACTAAGATTTGTATAACTTAGATTTAACAAAGTAAAACCCCGTTAACTTAGCGACCTGTTTCTGGTCTGCAGTTTTGTTAAC
>NW_027113249.1:0-538 GCF_000696795.3 Halyomorpha halys | reverse complement strand
GTTATCCGTTAATTTTAAAAATAAAGATTACGCATTAAATTATGTCTACCTTCTTATTCTGTAGCCGTGGGAAATAAATAAAAAGTTCTAAATTCAAAAAACATACTTCATATTTCAACTTAGAATTGTTAAGTTAATATTATTAATAACAATAAAAATTATCCAAATTGTCTCAACCTTCTTTATTAAAACATGTTACATGCCCAACGTTTTGGCCAATCTGACCATCATCCAAGGCCAATTTTTATTTTAGTATTACAGCCTCACATTAATTTATTCAAATTTTTCAGGCTATTATGCATGTCAATTTAGCACAGTTTAAAAAAATAAATAAACTGTCACTATAGCATATATTTATAATTACTGCCTTCACAATTTTTGTATTTTACTATCATGACATTAAATGATAGTAAAATACAAAAATTTAAAAAAATGCCATAACATATGATGATAGTAAAGAGTAAATGATAATTCCCTGTAAAATTTTAATAAATCAATGTGAGGCTGTAATACTAAAATGGCCTTGATGATGATCTTA
>NW_027113248.1:0-1601 GCF_000696795.3 Halyomorpha halys | reverse complement strand
TGAAACTATTGCTTGAATGTTTTCTCTTCTACGACATTGCGAGCGATCGACGTTCGACGTAGTATCACCGAAAGCTACTCTTATGAATTCATTTTGACATTCTCATAATTTACATCTGACTCAGGACAATTGTCAAAATCGTCATATTTCCTGACAAGAGGAAAGCCTCTACCCGGTCTCTATTTCAGTACCGTAATTCACACAAGTTCTTTCACCCAATCTTTTTATCTCTACATATTAATGGCCATGTCAGCAATCCCCACGCTAAGACTTCCAAGAATCTTTTTAAAGTAGACTAAAAGAGTTTCTTAGTGAACTATTGTCGAATAATGGTCCACTTTTCTACAAGGAAAGTTTCGTTTTCCTTACTGTAGTTAAAATGTGTAGAAACTGGAGATCGGACAGACCAGAAAATAACTTGGCATCAATAAATTGTTTTACTATGCGCTTTCTTTAGACAGGTTACATTAAAAGATTAACTCCCTCATTTCAGTTCTTCTCCTTTATAAACAACCAGTTCGTAGATAATTCAAGTTTTTTTTTTCGTTCATTTTTGTTTAACAGAATAAATAGTGCTGAGAAAATAATTGATGTGGTATCAGTTATTAATGGAGAAAAAATAGTAAGTATATATATATATATAAAAATTAAACCTCTAAAAATTGATAAATTAAAATAAAAAATTAATGGGGGCAAAACAATTAATAAGTGTAGACTATATTTCGTATTTGGTAGATTGATGGACAGAATTGATAAAGGTGATGCTTGATAACTGAGTTTTATAAAGAGAGCTCATTTATTCTCTTATCACTCCCTCTCCTTTGGGTTGTTCCTCACTCATGACAAGACAATAATATTCTTTTAAAAATAAAAATATATCTGATGCTGAGCTCAATTCTAATGTTATCTGTCATTGGACTTTTTTCTTTAGACCTCTGCTAGTTAGCTGACTTACTCATAGATGGCAGCAGCTACTTGCTGTCAAGAATTGTTATCATAAATTAAAATTTGAAATAACCTTTCTTCCCTTTGCTGAAATTTATTTTCCATAAAGTTGTAATAAATGCTTTCAACAAGTGTAAATGTTGCATATTGCTGTTTATCATGTTTTAATCGTATTTTATAACATTAGTGATTTTTTTATATACTAAATCCATATTACTCTTACCTACTTTTCACAGCTCTACAACCTAAAAAATATGCACAGTACTTATATTTCAGGAAGAAACCTACACGCGTAATACCTGTCACTTATGCTATCTCCATACGAAAAGACTTTGGACCCACCCTACTTCAGTGAGTCAACGAGGTCTCTCCCTCGCTCTGGGATAACGAACTTATTCAAATGATAACTATTAGATCAGCTGAATATTTTACGTAAATTTCAATTGTTAAACGTAAGCTCTCGGAGCCAGACCTTGAACTGAACTGTTAAATATACACCTATATTACGCTGCCACCACCGGTAGAGCAAAATGAAATTTTGATCAACAGTAATAATGCAAATTAGAGACCAATTAGTGGTTCTACTTCGAGTTTATTGATCATACTATTACTTGGTAAAGGCCATGTGTGACCAGCTACAACAGTCATATTTAAAA
>NW_027113247.1:0-3176 GCF_000696795.3 Halyomorpha halys | reverse complement strand
AAAAAGAAGAAGAAAATAGAGATTAAAATTAAATAAACGTCTTGAAAGAATAAATATAAATAAAAATAATAATAATGATATTAAATGATAATAAACGAGCAAAGAACAAATCAAAACCACCTACCTGTTCAAAGCGAACAGTTGAACAGAAAGCAACAATGGAGCGGAAGCGTGCAGGAGTGGGGTGGAGGTGACCAGACCCCTTATTTTCCTAGAGCCAATTCATTTTTTCCCCAATAATAGGGGTATTCATGATCTTTAGTTTAACATGTTAAATGGAAAAACTTATGTTAAATGGAGAAATCGTGTCAGGTTACTTACTCGTAGTTTGTATTTTGTTTTGTTTTTTCTTTTGGTTAGACTAAAGATCATGAATACCCCTATTATTGGGAAAAAATGAATTGGCTCTAGGAATAGAAATATTCTATTTATGGTGTCTGAATTCTGTCTGTCTTTCTTTATGATCCACAAACCATTATTGTTGAGTCCAACTTCCTTCTTCTTAATCAAGTTAAGATTGTTAACTGAAAAAAAAATATGATGTCTACAGATAGTGTTACTAAGCAACATGTTAATGTTTTTGCTCACCTGAGTAGTCAACTAGATTAAAAACCGTTGGGAAATTTGATAACCATGATTTTGATTGATTTTCTTAGACTTGCACAGTTAACTGAAACACACAAAACTCTGTGGTATTTAAATCTGTATTGGATCGCCGAACAAAATGTTTTCGGTTTGTTTAACTCTTAATCCATTTTTTTATGCTGTCTATAGAGATTAAAATTTTTATGAACTGGCTTCAGTTAATTTCTTTATCATTGTGATAATTGTAAACATAACAGCAAGGTTGCAGTATAATTTTTTGGGAACTTTGAACTGCATTTGAATCTTTTAATTATGCATCTAATAACTACAATTTTTATAGTATCTGCAGACATTTTATGCTCCTGGGTTTTATTTATTTTAGTGCCTCTATAATTTCTTTCCCATCAGGCAAAGAATCTTTATAATAAAGTACAAAGTAATCCTATTTGTATTTTATATATGTATATATAGTTGACCTTAAAGATTTAAATATAAGAAGATGGTCAGGGTTGCGGTCAAAAAAAGAAGAACAAATAGTTTAAAACTATTTTAATGTCCGACATTTCGCCCCACTTTGCAGGGCTTCATCAGGGCTAAAAAGATACAAAAAAAAACTGAGAATATTACAACAATAAGGTAATTTAAGCTAGGATAAATATTATGTAAAAATAAAGTGATAAGAAATTATATATAAATAAAAGGAAGGAAGACATAAAATAGTATCAGTATAAAATAAACTTGAATAAACAATAAGAATAAAAAATAAGTAACAATGGCAAGGGTAAATTTTTTTTTAAAAAATACTTAAAATATACAGTTAAAAAGTACAGGAGATGTACATAAAACAAAAACAATAGGGGGGGGGAGAAAGAAGAAGAAAGTAGAGATTAAAATTAAATAAACGTCTTGAAAGAATAAATATAAATAAAAATAATAATAATGATATTAAATGATAATAAATAAGCAAAGAACAAATCAAGACCACCTACCTGTTCAAAGCGAACGGTTGAACAGAAGGCAACAATGAAGTGGAAGCGTGGAGGAGGTGGCCAGCCCAAACAGAAATATAGCCCTTAAACGGCTGGTTTCAATTACTTTTCAAATACATTGCGTATACAGGAAGTAGTCATAAAGATATGACGAAAAATAAAAAATAATAAGAGAAAGATACAGAAATATGATAATAATAACTATAATAATTTTCTAATTTAGGAATAACTAAATAAAATTACTTAGTTAACTAATTAAGACTACTTCCTGTATACGCAACGTATTTGAAATAGAAATATAGCCGTTAAACAGCTGGCCACCTCCTCCACGCTTCCACTTCAATGTTGCCTTCTGTTCAACCGTTCGCTTTGAACAGGTAGGTGGTCTTGATTTGTTCTTTGCTCATTTATTATCATTTAATATCATTATTATTATTTTTATTTATATTTATTCTTTCAAGACGTTTATTTAATTTTAATCTCTATTTTCTTCTTCTTTTTTTTCCCCCGTATTGTTTTTATTTTATGTACATCTACTGTACTTTTTAACTGTATATTTTAAGTATTTAAAAAAAAAATTTTTACTCTTGCCATTGTTACTTATTTTTTATTCTTATTGTTTATTCAAGTTTATTTTATACTGATACTATTTTATGTCTTCCTTCCTTTTATTTATACATAATTTCTTATCACTTTATTTTTACATTATATTTATCTTAGCTTAAATTACCTTATTGTTGTAATATTCTCAGTTTTTTTTTTGTATCTCTTTAGCCCTGATGAAGCCCTGCAAAGTGGGGCGAAACGTCGGACATTAAAATAGTTTTAAACTATTTGTTCTTCTTTTTTTGACCGCAACCCTGACCATCTTCTTATATTTGTATTTTAGTTTGTACTTTGTGCAATTTGCCTGACTTGTACTTTTATCCTTTTTTAAACTGCTCTTTAATAGTGGTTCTCAGTATGAAATAAAAAGTATTAGTCCTTGTAGTACTTATGAACTGAAGGTGTTATTTTTCATTATGAATCAGTGCCGAGTTGTTGCAAATTGTTTGCTTGAATTTCTTTCACTGTCTTTAATTTTTTGTTTCTGAGATGAAATAAGTTTACTACCTCTTCTTGTGTTGGTATTCATAATACTGATATTGAATTTTGTTCATTTATTGAAAGCTGTATTTTATTTAATCAATCCTATTGTTTTTAATATTAATTGATCCCTAAAATTTCTTATCCAGTTTCCCTTATCTTTCTGTTTTTCTTCTTTTAAAATATAAATTGTAAAACTCATTTTAATATTTGCTATGTTTTAACTACTTAAACTAATTACTATGTGATATGATTTTGATTTTTGAAATATCTTCTGATCCACGTACTTTCAAAGACAAGTTAAAAAAAAAGTCTTTCTCCTTACTAATGTATACATTTATTTTAGGAGGATTAAGGGCAGGTGCTCATTCTGGTCCAAACTTAGGACAGTCGGTCTTTGATTATATAGAGAAACATAATGCCAGAGCTCCTGTATTCTTTAATTTTATGTATACTCCAGATACTGATCAGCCTGTAAGTATTCACAACTATATTGTGCTTATATATATATATATA
>NW_027113246.1:7488-7734 GCF_000696795.3 Halyomorpha halys | reverse complement strand
TATCATTTATTAATTTATACAAACATTTCAATAAAATTAAAATATATATTAAGTGTGGACATAGTGGTCGACCACAATTTATTTTTTTTTTTTATAAACTTCATACTTAATACTTTTAAAATACTTAAAAATACTTTCACACAAATACTTATTATTATGCTTCCGAACATTGATGATATTTTTAGTGCAACATTTCACAAGTGTGAAAAGTTCTTAGGCAGCAATTTAAAAAAAATTTGAAACATG
>NW_027113246.1:1695-2723 GCF_000696795.3 Halyomorpha halys | reverse complement strand
GCCTTTTTTAGTTTTCCTACTTAATTCTCATATCTCATACAAGACTGAAAAGACAAAAAACTGCTCGTCGGTTTCGACTATTACAACGTTTACAAAACAAACGGTCTAAATTGCCAATCCATTACAAAAGGCTGATCTACATGAATATTATAAGGCCTATCTGGACATACGGAGTTGAACTTTGGGGCTCTACTAAACCATCGAATTCCTCCCGAATCCGATCCTTACAGTTCAAAATCCTTAATGCTCTTTCCTTTGTCACAAATCAAATCAAATCATCCATCAGGACCTCAATGTTCCATATGTTGCCGATTTGGCCATAACCAGATACCATTCTTTCCATAATAAACTTCCCAACCACCCAAATCCACTTGTTTCTAACCTGGCTTCTCATTCATTATTTATTAATCCTCCTAGGCGTCTAAAAAGAAGATGGCCTCGAGATCTTCTCCTCTGAAAATGTTACTAGAGTTCTACCAATGGGTAGATTCTCAACATGTTTCGATCATGTCACTATGTCACATACAGCAAATTTCCTTGTATATATTTTTATACAGTTGTAAATAACAATAAATAATTTATTAAACAATTCTCATATCATAGTCTTAAATTAAGTTTTGTTGGGAATTTAATATGTGTTCATAGGAGGTCAAAAGTTTATTACCTGGATTTAGCCCAACTATTCCTGCCTTTCTTAATTCATACCATGCAGATTTCTAGAAGTCTATTCATTCCCTTCACCATCAACCTTCATTCACTTAACCCTGTAAACATACATAACTATAAATTAAGTTAATAGCAGATAAAATACAATAATGTAGAGGTAAGACCTATAAAAACAAATGTTAAAAAAATTATTAAAAATCAGCAAATAAAAAAAATGAAAGGGCGGCAGAAAATGTAAATAATGAGTAATTGAAATTAACTGAATAAAATATGTACGTAACGATTAAAGAAATCTGAATAGTGAAACAAATTTAAATTAACATAATAAAATATGCGAAATATATTTGCAATTGGTAAAATAT
>NW_027113246.1:0-882 GCF_000696795.3 Halyomorpha halys | reverse complement strand
TAAATACTTTCTGAGCTACAGACCAAAAACGCTTAATTTTGTTCATAACTTTTTTTCTAGTCGAGAATTCGGGGATTTCATTATCTTTAAACCTTTCCATTGTGAAAGGGGGCACTTTCAAAATAATCGCACGTAAATCGGTCCTGTAATTAAAAGGTTTATCGTGGACAAATATACGACCATTCAATTATCATTTTTGTAATGCCTTATCATTTAGGAAGAATATGTATAATTATATACTTTGCCTTTGAATGAGTCGTATTATATAAAAAGGGATGATTATAAAAAAAACAAACATTTTAAACAACATCCGTGACGTAGTATGCATCCATGAGTTATGCATTTAGCGTGTCTTCTATTTTATGCTTTGAATCCCCTTTCATCTAAATAATTCAACTGCATTTGAGCGAAGATTAACATCTACATTAACGAGCATTGATATTTCATTTATCATCGCAAAAGCTCCTGTATGACCTGTGCGTATTTCTGACTAATTAACTAATTACAAGAGAGCCTTTGTAAAAGTCCACGTGAATGTACTGGGGAAAAAAGGGATACAAAAGGAGCAGAGAGTGCATAAACAGAGATAAAAGAAACAGAACAAAAAAAATAAATAAATAAAGGGGAAAGGAAAAAAGGGCGGCAGAAAATGTAAATAATGAGTAATTGAAATTAACTGAATAAAATATGTACGTAATGATTAAAGAGACATTAATAGTAAAACAAATTAAAGGTAATTTTATTAATAATACAGCAATGCTTAGCTACAGCTATATTTGATGATGTGTGTCTATGCATATGCGATATTGTGTAATTAGTCCTGATGATTTGAGGTTTTTTTTTTTTTTTTGTTTTTTTTTAATTAGAGGTTTTAAGTCTTTT
>NW_027113245.1:0-4513 GCF_000696795.3 Halyomorpha halys | reverse complement strand
TTTCATGGGCCGTCCGTAGCTCAGTGGTTGGGCACAGTCCTACCATTCTGCTGACATCTATTGGCGGTGCCGGTTCGAATCCGGCCTAAGGCGTTGTCTTTTTTCATTGAGTGGAGGTCCCACAAATGAAAAACTTTGACCCCCAACCATGGTTAAAATAGTAGAAATACAAATAAATGAATTTATAACTGGCAGTATGGAAAATTCTAATGTCAATAAAAAAAATAAATAAAAAGTTCTGTTTCATGATAATTTTCTTCCATCTAACATAAGTAGTCTAAAAAATATTGCACTATTTATCCTCTGTACCATATACAGATTCGCTGTACAATCATTTATTAATAACACTCAAAACCCTTCTATTCCATTCGTAAAGAGCCGTAAACTTCGACTTGCAAGATAATCGATCTCCCTTTTCCTCTCTAGTTGGGATAAGAGAAAAGAGACAGACCTGACGAATCAGTTGTCACGGTCCGGGGTCACGGGCGGAAAAGAAATCGGAACTATGAACGCTCTGGAATAATCAGCATGGAATGATCGCGCTCATTCCAGTCCCAGATTCGTAGCCGAGAGTCATAATGACTTCAATAGAAACCGTCGCACTTTCTCAGGAGTTTTGCATTAAAATCTTAGGTAACGTAAAAGTGTCCACTTCTCATTTTCCTCATTTTACCTTTTTTTTCTTTTTTATTGGCGCCACTTTATATATTTTATAAGAATTAAATTGATATGAGACGTAAATATTTCACATCAATTTTTAATTTATTCGATTAGTTAAAATTTATCTCACTAAGTTAGTAGTAGAGTTTGTATCTGATGATGGCTCGTTAGGCCGAAACTTTGCAAAACTCTTTATTGGTTCAAGTGCGGCTGCCATTAAAATTTCAGAAATAAATAATTAAACCATGTTCCGCTACAATCCATAAAGAATCAGGAAGTTACAAAGTCTGAAGGAAGTACAAAGGAAGTGTTGGTGCAAGTATTTTTTTTTTTTTTTTTTTGCAAGGGTGAGAGTTACCTGTAAGTTACCATCCTATTCTAACTATGTTGGGAGTGTCAAGCTTTCATTACGTAGGAACAACACGAAATAAAAGTCGACCGGTGCCGTTGCAGTTCTCAGGTAGTTAAATGCTAGGCCTTAACTCCCTCGGCAGACGGCCCAAGGAGGTGATTTGTTCAAAATCAAAACACAAAACATAGAAGCTAGGTATGCCTGGGGAGAACTGCTAATTCCACAGGTTTGACTCACGAGTATAGTTAAAGAATTTTTAATGTGTCAGAATCCGGGTTCTGGAAAGTTAACAGCTCAACGCCTTACTCACTGAGCTCTCCTGCTCCCATTAATAAACAAGATTTATTTTTAAAAACAGCTCTGCAATTAGAGGATTTGTCAGCAAGGTAACAACAACGATTGAATTTAGGAAATTCGGGTCACAATTTAAATATCCAAAGTTAATTAAGGTCCATTTATCACCGATTATCGGCATTGCATACTGCTATGAGTATTTGTACTCCACAATGAAATTCGTGAGGTAAAATGAAAACGTTGTGAACTGATGACCGATCTAGAAATCTTTTTCTAATTTTACGCCAAATTAATAAAAAAATATGTTCTCATAGTCTTTATTATAAAATATATTTTTATAATTTATTATTTTCTATTTAGAATAATTATTATATATTTCATTATTAACAAAAAAAAATAATAATTTGTGTATGTATGGATCTATAAAACATAAAATCTATTTAAGAAAATACATCATAAAATCTGGAAGGCATAACTTTCAAACAATAATTTCTTTGTTTCTGTTGCTATCAAAATTCGTATTTCAGGGCGTTTTCAATCAACCTGTCCTCAACCTGTATATTATTCCTAGGTAATATAGTACAGTTGAACAAAATATAATAAAGCAGTGTACGAATGACTAGGGAATCGAGAATCGGTATGGATCGGGCCCACTCGGCTGTCTCCAATTTTTAAGTCTCTAAACTACTGTATCTATTTATCATTTAGTTAATGTTCAAATTCTATTATATTTCACAATATTACATATTTTATTAATGTTAATAATGAAAAATGATTAATAATTTCAAATAAACAAAATTAAAGGAACTTTGGAGGAAGGTTTTTTTTTTTTTTTTTTTTTTCGACATTTAAGCCCAGTTTAACTATTTCAAGGATTGCCTTTTTTTTGCTATGATCTCCTCTTGTGGGATTGTGACATTTCGTACATCGACCAATCTAGTCGCTATAATTGGCTGTTTGAGAAGTCAGATAAGCAAGGCTACATAATTTCCGTTATGTATGTATAGTATGAATTTAATAATAAAAGTTACGAAAAAAAAATAATAATAAATAAAGATTTATATCGAACTTAAAACATAAATGTACACTGTTCAGGTATCTTTGATGTCTTAAGAATCGAGGGAAAAATATTTTGCCTGACAAAGCGTAGCGAAATGCGTCGAGTGGGACCAGTCGTCGAATATCATCATCGGCCGAAATAAATTTTTTGTAAGCCTACATTGCAATTTTTTGTTTCATAATCAGGTATTTTACATTATTACTTTTTTTTTATATTTTACTAAAGCTGTTTGAAGAATAAAAAACATGTTTTACTTTAATTTTTTTTTACATCACGGTTTTCCCTGTTGTCATCCTGTAATCCGGAGTATCTCGTAATCCGACATGCCTCAAGTCCCGAACGTGCCGTATTTCAGAAAGGTAACTTTATTTTGTAGATGTTCAAGTAAGTGAAAAATATGTACCTTATGCAAAAAAGGTTTTACCTTGGAAAATTTGGTTTTGGTGTCAAAATAATGAGTAATTGGTGTCAAAATGGTTTTGGTATCTGCTCTGGGGAAATATAGTCTACTCGACTTAAGTAGTTCTTACCCACTCAGTTATGTGATAACATTAAGTGGTGTGTTTCTGAGTTGGAAAAGTAATTTTTCTTAATAGTATTTGACAATTTTGTATAAAAAATATTGGACGCTAACGATAAAAAAAAGAAGTCAAATGTTAATTAACAAAAAAAAAATTAAGCAGTGTATTTTAATAAAAATATTCGGGACTTTACATTGTAATGGCGTGTGGAAGAATCTAACCAACACAGAATAAGTGGATCTGTACACATTGTGTGCATTATCAAGGTTGGATGGGCCTGGTAAACTGACCATTTTGCAAGGGTGACATCTGATCAGATACTTTTGAAGGCCCTGAGCGAAAAAATAGAAATAACCAGAAAAGTGAAAAGAGAACCTCAGTTGCGATGGGCGGATGGTGCATCAACTGATCGAAGTCCATCTGTGGTGTTCGGAACTTAATGACTACAACAGCCAACATTGATGACAGGCGGACCCACACTGTAAGTTCTTCCTACGCCTAGTGGGGATCGGCTTTTCGGAACATGCTAATTAAGTAAACTTGATATTATAATATATAATATCGACATTACAGTATCTGATATCGATGGAAAAATATTAAAAAAAAAAACAACATAAAAATAATTATTTTTTTTTTAATATCGGATTTCGACAGTATCAATATTTCGATATCTCGAAAAAAAATAGACATTTTTTCCAGTATTTCTAGTTTCAACCTGTTCTAGCATGTTAAATGGAGTTTCCTAATGTGTGGCTTGTATCCATTTGAGAGATGTTGTCAGGATTAAATTTATAAAAGCATTCGAGTCTAAGTTAACTTGCTAGATATTTTGCTTTTCCACTTCAGACTCGTCCAGGAAGCAAGTAATCTATATGACTTAGAAACTGGTAAACAGCAATACCCAGATTTTCTTGACAATCATTAATCTCGTCAAAGAAGCCGCCCTGTCATAGTACAGCCTTTGGAGGAAGAGGAGTAAAGTCGGTGGATTCGTGGAGATCGATTAGTAAAGAATCGATGATCGCGTAGGAAGTGCTCCACACGATTACACTTAAACAGAAGCTCTTGCTTACGGTAGCGGAAGAATTCCTTCGTGCGTGACTAGAAGACGACAGCTCGTTCGAGGTGCTCTATGAAGCAAAATAATCATGTTAAACTTCCTCCTGAGTTGAATAACATGTCGTTCAAATCACCGTTGAATCCGAAATATATGTGTAGTTAGAAATCAACTATATACATTTGTATACAAAATATACCTTGGTATTAACAAATCAAAAATTAAATATGCACCATAAGGTGATTTGGTGATCAGAGTCACGCTCGACCGCGTATTCATCCAATTAAGGGTATTCACCAATATTCACCCAATTAAGGGTTCCGACTTTATTAGCCTGGGTGAACACCGGAGGGCTCCCGAACCCACAGAGTTGCCTCAAAGCTACAGTGAAACGGAAAATAACTATCTCTGCCACAACCGGATTTGAACCGAAGTCCTTGAAGTTGGTAGCACAGTGCCTTTACAATGAGCTACCCACTCCCTACTTAGATATACATTTCGTATATTTTTGCTTCCTCACTACCGAAGGTAAGCAAGATTTCTATTAATTTAGGAAATTAATATATATA
>NW_027113244.1:1417-3492 GCF_000696795.3 Halyomorpha halys | reverse complement strand
AAATAATATGCCTATGAAAATATATGTATGAAATGAAAATTAAAGTCATGTAAGCAAAAAGGAGCAAAGATATTTAAATATATATGAGAAAATCTAGTTAGTAAGTGTATGAACAAAAAGAAAATTATTTAAAAAAAAAAGTGAGAAAGAAAATATATGTTATTAATGAAATTTGTAAGTAAAATAATGGAAAGAATGGAAGAAATAAAATATAGAATTCTTTAATCCAAAAGGAGTAATTAGTAAATATAACAATAATCAGATGTGAACACAACTTAATAACGTAGATAGGGAAGAAAAAATAAGAATATGTCCAATGTGAGTTATATTCTTCTTCACATAATGCATTTTATTGATTTATGTCCACCATTTTCTGTTTAGGAAAAAAAACCGAGTTGGCACAAGTAAAGCGGCTAACGGTTAAAAGTCAAGAATGAGTTTTAAAGTTAAATTCTTTAGACTATCTGGACATACGGAGTTGAGCTATGGGGCTCCACTAAACCATCGAATTCCTCTCGAATCCAATCCTTACAATCAAAAATCCTTAATGCTCCTTGCTTTGTCGCAAATCAAATCATCCATCAGGACCTCAATGTCCCATATGTTGCCGATTAGGCCAGAATCAGATACCAATCCTTCCATAATGAACTTCCTAACCACCCAAAACCAACTTGTTTCTAAACTGGCTTCTCCCTCACTACCTAACAATCCTTCTAGGCATCTGAAAAGAAGATGGCCTCGAGATCTTCTCCTCTAGAAATGTTATTAGAGTTCTTTCAGTGGGTAGATTCTCCACATGTTTCTATCAAGTCACTATGTCACCTACAGCAAATTTACTTTTTGTGTATATGTGTATACAGTTGTAAATAACAATAAATAAATTATTAAAAAAAAAATCCTTTCTTTAAATGTTTATAAAATCATGTTTACTTGGTCAATAACGTTTCCGTATTCTAAAAAAAAGATTAGTTATGGTGCTTTTATAGATCAGTTTCAACCGAGATCCTTATGTTTAAGTAGTATTTTGCTTGCTCAAAATAGAAGAGAAAAAGATTCATTTTCGTCATTTATTTCCAAAAAAGAAAATCCGCAGTACAGCCGGTTAACAAAATTTGCAGTGTGCATGGAGATGATGTCTTGGGAGAAAGCACCGTCCCTAAGTGGTTGTCCTAAGAATGTATTTTTATCTGGTTGTACCCTGCTTTTAAATATCGTCGCTCCACCTAACCAGCGTGTCCAATTTCTTCAAATAGTGATATCAGGTATTTCTTATTCACCGTACAATTCACAATTAAAACAAAAAAAATAGTGGCAGCCATGGACTTGTTGGAATGAAATAATGTATTCAAATCAATATAATAATCTATTAATAATGATCGGGCGTTCTCTCTTATAGCTTAAGCTGAAACTATTAGAGAATAATAATAATAATAATAATAATAATAGAACAGTAATTTCCTAAGTCAAATCTAGCAAGAGTTTTTTTTATATTTTAATTGGAATTGAAATAAGATAACAGGAGCTCACTCAATCGGATTGGCGCCACCTCAATTGTTAAGATCCTATAAGCTCCTACTCTCCAATTAGTAATTATAACAATAATAGTAAAGCCTTAACGAATCTGAATGGTCGATACTACTAATCGTTCTTTATATTTATCAGTCCAGTAACGCCCCTCCAAACCCAAATCTACTAAATCAAGTCTAAAGCAATCCTCCCATCTACATTTCGTTCTACCCCTTGCCTTCTAAATTCCTCGTTAATTGATTACTATTCTAAACTTCTCTGTATCTCTATCTAGAACGCTCCATTTTTTTATTTTGTTTCACTGCCCACAATGAACTAATGGTCAAGTTGGAACAAGAGACGCAATGCCTAGAACTGTTCTGTTTCCAGAAGATCAAAACATCGAAAACTTAATTTCTTACCAACATTAAATCCGTCGTCGTCTCTTCACACTGGGCCAATACTTGTGACAAGTTCTTAATGTTGTTTTTTGGCCGAGTCCACTTCGGTCTCTCCGCAAGTGTGCTTTCTTCTCCCCCTACGGCAAATTTCTCATTTTATCTTCTTTT
>NW_027113244.1:0-932 GCF_000696795.3 Halyomorpha halys | reverse complement strand
CCTTCTAAATTCCTCGTTAATTGATTACTATTCTAAACTTCTCTGTATCTCTATCTAGAACGCTCCATTTTTTTATTTTGTTTCACTGCCCACAAAAAGCAATGTCTAGAACTGTGCTGTTTCCAGAAGATTAAAACATCGAACACTTAATTTCTTATCCGCCTCTCCACACTTGTGACAAGTTCTTAATCTTGTCTTCTGGCCGAGCCCACTTCGGTCTCTCAGCAAGTGTGCTTTCTTCTCCCCTACGCCAAATTTCTCATTTTATCTTCTTTTTCTTTAACCACCCATCGGAAAAAAAAGATACACATTATTATTATTATTACACTGAGAGCCGGGAATCCCTTCCTCACTTCGACCCAGTTGGATCTCTTGTGAGTTATCACTCTTTTCCACAAGATATCCCATGTGAATCCTATGCTTCTAATGAAGCTCATTTTTTTGGGCCTTTTTTAGTAAACAGATACACATAGACCGACCATTTCGCGAGACTTGGTTATTTGGCCTCAGAGGACTTCAAAGAGTGTATTTTCGTTGAAAACTGGAATTAAAAATTTTGCACGATCACAATATTTCCCCATACTAAAAATTAATTAAATCTAGCAACATAGGAAAAGTAGATTGAAATATATAGAAAAAACACATTTTAATGAACATCAAACTTATCATTCCTCTTTACTATATAAAAATATTTTTAGTGATCACTCTGCAATATTATATACTGTAAAATGGGGGTTGATCCGCATTTTTCGAGAAAAAAAAGTAGTATGTAGTAATAGTAAAAAAAACAAAAAAAAACGATTAATACAATTAAATGAACCGTTGCATAATTTGTAAAATGGGTGTAGGTCCCCAGTAAGGTGGATAGAGGGTGGCCCTCTAGTAGAACAATATTTAATGGGTGTAGGACCCCAGTAAGGTGGATAGAGGGT
>NW_027113243.1:0-1424 GCF_000696795.3 Halyomorpha halys | reverse complement strand
ATTGGCTCTAAGAGACTCAGTAGATTCCATAGATAAAGTCATAAAAGTTCTCAAAGAAACCCAACTATATTTTAAAATATAAATTACCGATAACGACCATCGTAATCAAAGGAAAACTATGAAGAAGATGGTCAGCGGTGCGGTCAAAACAGAACAAAAATATTTGTATAAAGTATCGATAATTCTAAACTTGAATAGCCCTGAAAAAACTACACAAAGTAGGGCGAAACGTAGGCAAATAATTAGTTGTTAACTATTGTTGTTCTCTTTTTACCGTACCCTCATACAATCTTTTTCATAATTTAAAATAAATTAATTAATTAAAATTAAATTCATTAATCTATTAGAGTCTAAAAAAATCCAATAAAAAACAACAACGTATATTCTGTAGTTCAGATTTTATTATTTTTTTGGAATATTGTGGAAGCAGGAAAAATAAATTCAAGCCTTCATTACGACCTTTTTATTCATTATTCAATTTTTATTATTGCACCTTATATGGAAAATATTACACGAAGATCACTAAAAACTGTATTATATAATATCATATACCCTTGAATTTTTAAAGAGAACTATTACGACCAGGATATAAGTTGAGTAAATGCATCTATAAAAATATTTTTTATTATAGCTCTTCATAAAAGAGCTTTATTAGCTTCTTATAAGTGTTGAGTATGTAAACTTATTTTTTTTTTATTCTAGAGATGAATATATTTTATCTGTGAAAGAAAAAGTCTATTACATAAAGTAATAAAATTTAATTCAGATACAAAACCTCAGTCCTAAAACAAAACCTGAGACTAATGCACCATTACAAAAACAATAAACAAAAGATAAAACAAACTGGATAATACAAAACCATTAACATAATATTCATTACTCTATTATATTTAACTTAAAATAATGAGAATTATTGTAAATAAACGAAAGCAATATGTAAGTTAAGATATTAGTTGGCTTCGAAAATAATACTATTTATATGCTACTTACGAAATCAAACTTATTACATATTGTTACAATATAAATATAAAGTATGTTCAATTTGGCTTCACTATCTATGTTCAATATATTTCCGATGTTCTGTAGGTCGCAAGATATGGATATGGATTGCTTTAAGATATATTGTCTATTTTCTTTAAAGGTTGGAACAATGTAGGAGGGTGTGGTAAAAACTATCATTGAAATAACTTTTGCAGAATAGACAGAGTTCGTTTGCCTTCAAAGTGATGGTTTTGCTTCCGTGGTGTAGTTTGATGTGTTCCGGGTTTGTTTTTGTTTAGTAGCGCCAAACACTTCATTGGTGATCAACGCCATTTATATTTTATTTAATTTTGCTAATATTTGTTAAATTTTATTTATTTGTTAATTTGTTTATTCATTATTTTATTATTATTATTTTTCCTTCCGATCTAGTTATATTTTTG
>NW_027113242.1:1264474-1265264 GCF_000696795.3 Halyomorpha halys | reverse complement strand
AAATAATTTTAAATTATTACAATATATATATATAGCTGTTGCTATGGTCCGAGGTTGGCTGTCTTCGGTAGGCCTACAACTTGCAGATCACAAGACCGAAGTTCTCTCAGTAACTAGCAGGAAGCAGACTGAGTATATCACTGTTACGGTGGGTAGGCACGAAATTCGTTCCGTCTTGCTTAAAGTACCTAGGAGTTATGATCGATGCACGTCTCCGCTTTAATGTTCACGCGGAGTATATTAGCACCAAATCTGCTAAAGTTGCATCCTTTTTGTCACGCCTCATGCCAAACGTCGGAGGTCCCAAAGAAAGTAAGCGAAGGCTTCTAGCTACTGTTGTCACCTCTATTATGTTATATGCAGCCCCGATATGGAAAGAAACGATGGCTACCAAATCATACAGGAGACAGATTAATTCAGTTTATCGAAGAGTTTGTTTAAGGATAGTTAGCGCTTTTCGAACTGTTTCCTACGAAGCGGTGTGCGTGGTAGCCCGAATGCCACCTGTGGAACTCCTTGTTGAAGAAAGAAGCAGGCACTATGGACGACGCTTGCACTTTTCCAGAGAAGAAGAGCGAAAAATAACCATCGACCAGTGGCAGCAGCGTTGGGAGGCTGCAGATTCCGGGAGGTGGACTCACAGGTTGATACCCGATGTGGACAAGTGGTATGGTCGCCAGCATGGTGAGGTGGATTTTTACATAACCCAAATGTTGACCGGAAATGGATGCTTTAGAGCCTACCAGTACCGTTTCAAACTGGACAACACCGCAGAATGCCCTGGATGTCA
>NW_027113242.1:1255933-1260524 GCF_000696795.3 Halyomorpha halys | reverse complement strand
GAGTTTATTTTGTCAAATATCATAAAAACTACTACTCCTACAAAGATAAACACAATTAACTATTTTGTAGTAAATTTAACTAGCTTTAATTTGAGCGCTGGTATACATCTGTACGTCCAATGGTTTCCGAAATGAAGCTTTTCATAAATCAAATTTATTGTCTGAACAACTATAAATCAACTTATTTTAGCAAATATCATGAAAACTACTATTCCTACGAAGGTAAAGGTCATAAACTTCTTTATAGTCCATTAAACTAGCTTTAATTTGAGTGCTAATTGACATCTGTACGTATCACAGTTCCTGATATATAGATTTCTCAAAATAAATTAACTAACTACTAATCTTTCAGTCGATTTTTAAGAAATTTTGCTTTTAAAAAAGCTATATCTCGAGAACAATTGGACGTAAATAGCTCTTTTAGGGCTAATATTTCAGCAAATTTACTCTTCTTTAAATAATCTTCTCTAAGAATTTCTTGTGTTGTTGGTTGTTTTTAAGATATAGAGCTCCGAATGAAAAATTAATGTTTTTTTAAGGTTTTGAAACAGCCACCATTTTTTATTCCCCCTACCTATACCTGGCAGACTCATCAATTCTGACTAGTAATTATACATAGTTTTCATTAAAGTTATCAAAAATTGGACTGCCATTTTTTCTTCCCGGCTCTTGTACTATAAGGAGGATCTGCCCTGATGCCAGAAGTGTAAATAAAGACTAACAATAACTAATCTTCGAAAAGTGTGTGTGACAGTAGTGGGGATTCAAAAATAAACTTGCCAAACTGCCGGCCAGTATTAAATAAAAGAAAAAGTATTACTGATAAATATTGTTTTATTTAAAGGACAAAATAAGATATGTCTTAAAGGTACTGTTTAAAAGAAAATTTTACTGATACAAAAAATTAAACATTATTAAATTAACCAAAACTTTATGTTATGGAGTATTGAACTTGTGATCTCTTGTTTTCCAAATGTTCCAATGGGGTTGTGCTGTGGTAACAATTTGCTCCACTCTGAGTTAGCAGCAACCATAAAAAAAATCTTTGATGACTTATTAACACACATTAACCAGTCTCTGGGGACTTTGTCCTTACACTATCAGTGAGAACTTAGTCCCTGCTACTAAGCATTAAGCCTTAAAGTCCTTATTGTATACGAACTTAATTCTCAATACAATAGTCTGTATACATATCTCAAAAATATATGAGAAGCTAGTCCTCATACACATCCGCAAATACTCCGACCAAAGCGATGCAGCAAACAACCTAAATAGGAACCTTGCCACAGCCATGATCTCACTAGACTGTACACAGGCATTTGACTCTGTATCCCACTCCACACTAATCCAACAACACAGGCTTCACCAATTCCCGGACCAGCTGGTCGACATTATAGGGTCCTATATCAGTGATCGGACTTTCTCAGTCCGGGTCAAAACTGAAATCTCCACTCCCAAGCCCGTCACTTGTGGCGTCCCCCTCGGTTCGGTCCTTGCGCCAGTCCTATTCAATATATATACTGCCCACATAGTCGGGACTAAATTTGACGATGTTCAAATATTTGCTTATGCTGATAATATAGCTTATACTCAGGGAGCATGAATGCAGACATCACATCAACCCACAAAAAACAGACGCCATCACTTTCTCATACAAGAAAACTCCCAACAAAGCACCTAAACTCAACGAACAGACAATACAAACCAAGAAACATCTCACTTACCTAGGCATTAAACTATAAACACATCTATCCTTCACTACACACATACAGAACAGAATACAAATCGTCAAATCAACATCATACCAACTTAAACACCTCATCTACTCACCAGGGCTGTCACTCAGACTCAAATTACTCATCTACAAAGTAATACTACGACCATCACTCTTACACGGCGAACCACTTCTGCATTTTCTCTACCCAACAGCTTTGAATTCACTACAATACCAAAACAGTACATTACAGAAGATATGTCGAGGGACATCTCTGGAAAGAAGTAACATGACACACATTCATAACGAACTACAGCTAGAAACTGTACAACAACACATCACACGGAGACACATTAAATTCTTCGACAGTCTCCCATGGGGTTGAAAACAGTGTTCAACCAAAATATATAAAAGATTGAAAAATTATATTAGAATAAACGCCTGACAGCTGAAAAAAAAAAGTTTATCCCAAAATTAAAATATTGAAAAATCATTAACCAAGTTATAAAAAAACATACCTATAATTAATAATATTAATAAATAAAACGTTAACATTGTGTTTTATTAAACTTACTAAAACTCAATTTAATTTAACTTATTAATTATTAGATGAGAATTAAACTAATTCATTCAAATATATTTTCCTAAAATGAAATAAAAATATATCAAGTTTAATTTATAAGGGTGAGCTACAAAAATTAAGAAACTCTAGGAGCCTGTTCTGTATGTCAATTATGACAAAACGTCCCAATTAAAAATCATCCCATTTTCTATGGTTTCTAGAGAAATTAAATTAGTCTTGAAACTAAATATGTCGAAACATCAACAATTATGAGAACAGTAGATATCATGAATTGCTTTGGCTGGATTTTCAAATCAACGTTCCCAGCAGAGAGTCGCAAGGAAAAGATCTACATTTAATGAGCTTTAAATGGCCTCATTCTATGAACCGTGCGTCAGAGGAAAAGGGGATCTCTGTCGTCATTTACAGCTAATAACATGTTTCTTTTTTTATAATTACATATAAGATATGCATGTCGTGGGCAACAAGGCCAACTTAAAAAAAAAAATTTACCTGGAGAAAATTTGCTTTTTGTGTCAAGAAATTTATGCTTTAGAGAAATTCAATAACTTTCTTAGTCATGACTTAATATTTAGCAGCGTGTTTGTGGGTTCGTAATGTAATTTTATTTACTGCTTTGATAATTTTTCAGCAAAAAGATCTATATACTCAAAATCATTAGTTTTATGTTTATAAATCTGTTTAGCTTATAATAAATGGAAGCTCTAAGAAAAAACGGGTCTAACGATTTTGATTAAACTCGGTCTTCATATCCTCATATAAATAGATCAAACGGGCTTAAATGAAGAACTAACAAAAATAAATCTTCTTACATACCTCTATTTTTTCTTATATTAACCTCCATTCCGATACATCGGTCTTTGCTGCACTGGCGCAATTGTATTGTAGTGCTTTACTATTCGTATTGCGAGAGAACTCTATCTCAAAATAAAGTTATCATTTTCTACATAAATTTTGGATTTAAATCATTTAATCAAATACACTTATCATTAACTCATCATTTGTACGTAACAGGCATGTGTAAACTAAATTTAATGATAATAAAAGCATGGTAAACAGGAATTATTTATATATGTATATTGTTGACCGTAAAAATTGATATATAGGAAGATGGTCAGGGTTGCGGTCAATAGTGAAACAAAAATAGTTTAAATAATTGTAAACTATTTTTGTTTCACTATTGACCGCAACCCTGACCATCTTCCTATATAGGAATTATTTATATATTGTTATATTTTTCTTCTTTTTTTAAAATTTTATCAGAGTACATTTATAATTTTTTTTGTTTTTAAATATCCCCCCCCCCTATTATGTATATTATCATTCATTGTTTACCTTCTTCTTTTGGTTCTTTCTATTTCCTTATCAGCATAGAGTTCAGGCATCGGCTCCAACATTTTCCATCAGCAGCTAGGATCCATTCCTGGCCTGACGAAGATCTTTCCCTCTTGCTCTACAAAGCCTGTCGACATACTCCATGCAGGAAATCCTTGGTTGTTTACGAGGCCTTCTGTCATCTGGTATATACTCCATCGTCTTTAGGGGGTCCCTAAGTTCCTCCATTCTAAGGACGTGGCCGAACCATTTCAACTGCCGTGTTAGCAGAACCTCCTTCACTTCGTATCCTCTCATTTCGAACACGATCTCTCCTCGTCTTCCCCACTGTTCTTCGCAGAAACTTCATTTCTGCTGCAGCGACTCTATTCGCGTGCCGGTCAGTCAATATCCACCTTTCAGCTCCATACAAGAGTACCGGCAGGTATACAGACTTATAGATATGGAACTTGACATTGCTACCAACCTTTCGTTTCAGTTTACGGTATTGTAGATCTGGTAATAGACTGCATTAACCTTATTTATCCTGTTTGATATTTCTGAGTTCATTATTTACCTAATTTTAATATTTTCTTTAATTTTCTACACTCTTTACTTTAATTTTTTAAAAAATGTAACGTACTTAACTGCCAATCCCCACTCCTCCCAATACAAACGTTTCACTCTAACTTTGACTTCTGTCAAAACAGGTATCAGAATTCTGCCTCGTTCATTTTCTTCATTTCTTGATTTTATTCTTATCCCCCCTTCATCATCTCTTAGTTTGTACTTTATTTTTATCTGTTAATATAGGGTGTTTTTTTGAGCCCGATAGAACTTGAAATTGTAAAAAATGACACAAAAAATTAAATTGTAATCAAAAATTTTTTTTTTATTCGAAAGATCAATACGTGACATTAACATTTGAAAATGATTTCGGGCATATGGGCACCGCGGCTGTTCTTGACGAAGCGCATTCT
>NW_027113242.1:1246810-1255883 GCF_000696795.3 Halyomorpha halys | reverse complement strand
TGTATACATATAATTTTAAAAAATCTATTGTTGGTTACTTCCTCTTTTGAATCAATAAATTTTGAGATTTTTAAACTAGGCACTCTCAATCTAATGATATTATCATATCTAAGGAAAGATTCAATTTCCTTTTCTTAGTGGAATGCATGTTTCTATCTATTCTTTCGTCAGTTCCTAATTTGACCAAAGGCATTATAGGACCAAATTTGAGGAGGCTGATGGGCCGGTTGTCTACCGGATCCGCTCCCCGTTCTCTGGGCTTGAGGAGTGGAACAACGATAGCATGTTTCTACTCCACTGGGAAGTATCTGAGGCGAGATCAGGAGTTGAGGAGAAGCATTTGGGCCTTTCTGGGGAGCTGTTTGAGTAGGACATACGAGATGTTGTCCTTTCCTATGGACTAGTTTCCCTTCGTTTTTCTCAGTGTTGCAGTCAGGTCTTTGTATGATGAGAACATGGTGTTTTGTGTGTTTTCGGTCTGGGGTTGGTGGTGGTATATAGAGACGGTGCGTGCATTGTCACGTAGTAAAAGAAATGATTTCTAAAACAAATTTATACAGTTTTATTTCAATAATATCATATTCTATATATTCAATTGGGGATATGAAAAACAAAACAAAAAAAAAAGACTAGAATAAAAATTCATTTTTGTTACTTTCAGAAAATGTTCTAGTTTTTACTTAGACTATACAAGAGATACAGTAAATGTCATTAAAAAGTAATGATTGAAGTATTTAATAGTGATTAAATATGCATAAGAAGTCTATTTTATTTCCGAAAAACCTAAAATGTTCTCTCATTTTTCATTCGGAAGCTACACATCCTTGAAAACTAAGAAACTTCATAGCAAATAATTAAAAGTCGAATTAAATTATATAAAATATGAAACCTGGAAGAGTTCTGTATGTCTAACGATTTTTATAAACTAAATGTTTTGTTCAAACAATTAGAAATCAACATCTTGTGAATTAGACAAATATCATGAAAACTAGTTATAATATAAACGTTATAAACTACTTTATAGTAGATTAAACTAACCTTAATTTGAGTGGTAATAGACATCTGTACGTCTAATGGTTCCTGAGATATAATTTTTCAGAAACCAAATATTTTGTCCGAATAACTACAAATCAATTTACTTTGACAAATATCATGAAAATTATTACTTCTTCGAAGATAAACGTCATAAACTACTTTGTAGTACGTAATTTACGAGCCTGGACTTCATTGTATTTTAGAACTTTTAAAAATTTTGAATTATATTTATTTGGTCACCTGGTCATATAGACATTTGAGGTAATGAAATGGCTGATAGGGCGCCAAAAGAATCACCCTTCTGGGACGCGGCAAAGCTTTTCTGATAGCGTCGGAAACTCACACGTCCACTAAGAGTGGCCAACACTGTGGGACAGCAACCCGCCAAATAAATTGATAGCGATAAAGATACATTTTAAACATGCAGCAGCGACAACCACAGAGAGGAGGTTGTATTAGCACGGCTAAGAATATGACACACAAGCCTCACACACCTTCACTTGATTACTAATAGTAAAAGAGCCCAAAAGAAGAAAACAGGCAGTTATCTCACCCCAATTTTCGATTACTGTAATGAAAACAATCTATAATTACTAGTCGAAATTCGTGAGTCTGCCAAGTATAAGTATGGGATATAAAAAATGGCGGCTGTTTCAAAGCGATAAAAAAAAAATTTTGATTACAATTTAATTTTTTGTGTTATTTTTTACAATTTCAAGTTCTATCGGGCTTAAAAAAACACCCTATATTTCCGTTTTCATTTATTGTTTATAACCTTTTATTTTTCTTATTTAATTTTTTACGTTTCATTGTAATTTTTTAGTAATGTTAAGTGTTTGTACAGGTATTTACTGTCTAAATAAAATGTTTTCAGTCTGTGTATGCGTTCGAGACGATTTTTTTGGAAAATAAATTTTCATCAATTGCTTCCTTCTGCGTTACTGCGTTTAAATTAGAAGTAATGACCTTGACTTTGAACAGGGAAGTTATAAAATCTCCAGCAGTTCATTCAGCACATCTCAATCCTTGTTATGTTGCTGCCTATAATCTGTCTTCTGATCATCTCTCTCCAGGACCTCTCTCTCTCTGTAAGTACATATCTGTAGAATATCTATCTCAACAACGCTAATATTGGGTCCACTAATAGTTATTATATCGTTTAGAAATTAAAATTTATTATTTATAACAACTAAACCTAAGAAATAACAACAATTGAAGATATATTCTTGAAACTTCATAAAATATATTTCATATTTAAAGAAAACTTAAATATTTGAACTACTCTAAAATTAATTTCCATTTATAGTTTTATGGTAGAGTAAATTATTAGAAAACAAACAATACTTAAATAAACTTACAATATGGAAATTAAAATCAATTTCTGAAATTTTCACATAATCTGTTGAAAAGGTTGAAAAAAAAGTACAAAATAAAATTTAAAAAAAAGGAAGAAGTTATTTACATTAAATAATCATAATGCCCACCTAGGTCTCTATATCTCTCACTCTGTTCAATGTCATAACTCAAAAAAGGCTGATATTTAAAGAGAGTGCTTTAAAGTTCGAAAGTAGAATAAGTTTGTTAAAAATTAATTTTAAGCCACGGTAAAGCTCCAGGTCATTATAGATAAGACCAAATGTTTTGTCGCTGTTTGAAGAAGGTATAAAAAGTTCAAATTTTAAACAATTTCATTTGATTTATAAAGTTCTTGTTCAAAATTTCATCAATGATGCTTGGTGTATGTCAAAATATGTCGTTATTTTCACAAAAAGGACCTAATGTGAAAGTTATTGAAGTTGTAATTATATCGCAAAGTAGAACATAGAGGAAAATATAAAATTAGAAATAAAGATGTTTAGAAGAAGATTCCACTTTATTTTGGTCTAGCATTACTCTTTTTGTAAATATAACACCTATGTTTTTTGCCTAAATATCATAACTTAGTTTTATGAAGGTATTTATATTTGTTTAATATTTTACAATATATATTTACTGCAGTAAATTACTTTAAATTCACTGTTGTATGAAAATATATTTCTGGTTTAATACTTATTGAATTAATTGAAATAAATCTATTATTTTTATCATTATTTAATAAATACTTGGTTTGTGAATGTATTCATTTAATTTAAGCATATATATTTTTACCCTTGTTCAATATAATAATTTATTACATGTTTTATATTATTTTCTATATTTGTATTCTGGTTACACATATTTTTTCTATTTCATAAATTATTGAATCAATTCTTTTTTTATTTTTATAAATTTAGTTATTACATAATAAATCATTAGTTTCAATGAAATTACTCATCCTGTTTTGTCACTTCCATTAAATATTAAAAGTTTTAATTCGACTGAAATTGATGACCTGGGCAAAAGTTTTTAAATTATTGGATGTGAGGTGTAAATTTATAATTAAGATTGTTCTTAAATTGGCCTAAACGTTGAACTTTTAAAAAAATATAAAAACGTGTTTTCAGACTTAACTTGGATGCAAATTAATTTATTTAAACAATAAAAACCAGTCCAAGAAAGTGAAAAGATTATAAATAAATTAGATCTAAAATGACGGATGCCAGCTTTAGCAAGGTGTTGAAAATAGATTATGGGGAGGTGAAAGTAACCAAAAAATTTAAATACCTAGGAGAGATAATCTGTAGCAACAGTTCTGATAGGGTATACCTAGAAGATAGAATAGCCAAACTGGAAATACTGAACTTTGCCACCAGAAACATCTACAACAAGAAAAATTTGTCCTCCAATGCAAAAAAAAGACATTTCAGTACAGTAGTAAGGCCAGTGATACTGTATAGTATGGAAATAGTCAGCCTTCCAAGCCTGGAGAGGATCCTGAAGATTGAGAGGAAAATTATGAAGAGAATTCAAATAATGCGAGAGGGGTATAGGAGAAAATCCAATGAGGAAATTTATAGGAATTTGGAAGAGCTGGAAACAGGTCTAGGAGACTGAGATTTTACGGGCACATGGTCAGAATGAAAAATGAGAGGCTGAATAAGAAAATTTTCAACAAAGTCTGCTGCTATAAAAGTAAAGGGGGATACGTAAAACAAGTGAAAGAGGAACTGGGTAGACTAGAAATAAGAGATGAAGATTGCTCGGATAGAGAGCATTTTGGGAATAAACTAAAGGAGGTTGGGGTTCTTGTCGGAAAGAGACAAGGAAGAAAATGGACTGAGTGGGAGGAACAGATGAAAGGGTAATGGAGTAGAAGGAAAGCAAAAGGTGTGAGGATGAATCGAAAATGATATTTTCATGGTCCTTGCTGGCCGGTTAATGAAAAAAAAAAAAAAAAGATCATATCAGCCTTTTACATACATTTCTAAATTTATATACCATATTTATGGATTATATTGTGCTGTACAACAATCATTTTAATTAATGAAAAACCCAGATATTAATATATTTTTACCTATTTTATCATATCCATCTTTTATTCCTAGTCATCCCTTTAAGGGATATTAAAATTTATCATTGTACTGAAATTAATGTTGCAATATTTTATTTAACAAAATTTTATTCTTAATTATAATATTTCATACTTAAATGATACCTTATTTCATATGTCCATCTAATGATCTCTCTGTAATTGGGCAGTTGAACTTTTCTTAATTTGAGGTGGTTTAGTTTAATAATAATACCAACCCAATTTGTTTTTTTCATACTGATTATTGTTATATATTAATTTTGTTAATTATATCAACATATGATGTCCTACACTTTTTATGTCTGTTTTCAAACTTACCAAATTTTAATATATTTATTTATGTAATTAATTCAATGCGCTTTCGACTTTTACTATCTCGAGGTGGTTGTGTTAAATGATCTGACTCCAATTGAGAATGTTAGATGCTCTTGACTAGAAGGCCTCAACAATACGTGCTCAGTTAGGTATAGTAGTTCATTAGGAGGTGAATAGTCAGGATGAGGCTTATGATTGCCTAGGTCCTCTAGGGATGGTATCCTCATCCTACAGGGCACTATTTCTGTAAGTACGAAGGAGGAATGCAACCCAGGAGAGTAATCAGCAACTGGGTCCTACGAAAGAGTAAAATATTGAGGAAGGAGGAGAAAATCCAGAAAAAAACAGAGAAATGAAAGACAATATACATAGCCATAATTATAGTACTAGAATGTTTTGATCAACTATGCAAATTGCTATCCTGAACCTCCTTAGGAGGTGTTTCTCATGAAGCAAGATTTCTCACTGAGTTCTTCTAATTTTGGCCTAGTCTAGTCTCTGGGCTATTAAATACCATCGAGAAATGCTACGTGTAAGACATTTGCTTTCAGTGGATCAGTAGATTCCATTGGAATCTTCATTAATTCAAATGATACATTTATATATGCTACAATGTCTTATATTGTTGTTAAATGTTACAATTAAAGTATTTACAATGAACAGTACAAATATTAATATAAAGTGTTTGCTTGTCACCAGTAGTAGTTCCCATGTTAGCTGGTAGGTTATGTCATGCCATAGTGGTTTCGGCAGCTGTAATACTTATGGTATAAACCAGTAGGTTTATGGTGCTGCTACAACTATTAGATGCTATGTGAAAAATTTCTACTTTATCAAAATCAAAATTATGATTATTCAGTATATTATTTAGCTCAAATGTTTACTTTTTGTGATGTCTACTATATAATATTGCACTTTGTATTCTGTACTGTTTAATTTTATATATTAAATTATTTTTTATTAGTTTCTGCTTTATGTTTTGTATGAGTTATGTGTTTTTCTAGTTTATTGTCATTATATAATCCGAATTTTACATCTTTGTGAACATATTATTCAAAGGCTTATTTGTATACTATTTGTCATTCTTGGGATGTATTTTAAATTGTAATATTTATTTATTTTATATTATTTTTTCCTTATACGTTTTTTTATTGTTTTTTCTTTTTTCCTAATTTTCCTAATTTATTCTTTTAAAATAATGTTTCATTAAGCCCTTCTTTTCGTTATACACAATTTTTTATATTAATCACACAATTATACCATACATTTTTGAACAACCTGTGTGGATAAAAGATGTTTATTAATATTTAATGTATTTTTTTTGTGTTTTTCAAATATTTGTCATCAGTTATTTTAATCGATTTGGTAATTAAATTTTTAACAGTATTTAAAATTTGATATTTTAATAATTTGAATAGTAATTTAATATTCTGTCACAACTATTTTCTTTTTTTGTCTAGTTAGTTTCAATTTTATATTTATATAAAATTATGTTTATAACTAAATATCTAATTACATTATTATTAACTTTTTCTATTGTAAATTTAATTTTTTTGTTTACATTATTAAATGAAAAACAGTAAATTTTATTCAAGATCTTTTCTAACGATGAGTAAATCTACAATATATTTTTTTTGATGATTATTTCTAATTTGTTGATTTTTCATCTAATAACTTGTTCCTGAAACATCTACACAGTATGACAAATAGTTTACTATCCATTGTTAGTCAATCAATTTGCCAACAGAAATTTTAAATTTGAAAAAAATATAACCATCGATTTATGTATTCTTATTTTTGATTCTTGTATTTTCACAGATTATAGTCCAATGGTCTTAGATTATTTTAATGAATTCTTTAATTGGCACACTAATGAATGATTTTTATATCTAAACTGTGTTAGATTTTATTTGATTATCTAATTCTAATTAGTTAAAAATTTACATGACATTTTTTGTTAACATTACATTTACATGTTTACTTACATTGACTAACTGACATTTTAACTAATATTACATTTGTTAACATTACATTTATATGTTTACTAACATTGACTAACTGACATTTTAACTAATATTACATTTGTTAACATTACATTTACATGTTTACTAACATTGACTAACTGACATTTTAACTAACTATACATTTACATGAAATTTTTTGTTTCCCTATTGCTATTGATGAGACATTTCAATGATGCTTCATGAAAATTCATTACTTTTTCATTTTTCCCATTAATGTTGACAATTATTGTTATTAACTAAAAATTATGGGTATTAAGTTAAAATTATTGGTATAAAGGTAAAATTATTGCTATCAATACATCCAAGGTTGTGAATCTTGTCAATAAACTTGTTTATTTTATCCGTTGATTCTTTGCAAGGTTTGTTCCTCATAATTTGGAAACTGGTCTTATTGTCCAGTAATTTTTCCATCTTATGTTTCTATTATTATTATTATTATTATTATTATTATTATTATTATTTTATTATTTTTTGTTTTTCAATTTTTCTGATTTTATAAAAATTATATTTTTATTTGTTTTTAAGAATTTTTAAATTGATATAAATCACCATTAATTTGTTTATTTAGCATTGGTATTTTTGGATTTTTATTCAATCTAGAAATATAATTACTTATGATATTACACGTATTTCTTGTTCCATTAATGTGGCATACAGATGTGTCTAAATTCTCATATTTTTTTTCTAGATCAGAAATTAATATTATAATTATTTTATCATCAAAACTGAAATTATTGCCTGAAGCTAGTCATTTTTTGGTGCTATCAGCTGTTTCATATTTTGTTAAATTACCTCTCCTATTTATCTAGGACTAGATAAGGAATCTCATTTCCATTCAGTGTCACAATCGAAAAAAAAGTTTTCGATTTTTGGTGATTTATGCTTTATAATGCATTGAATCAAAGCAACCCAGATTAATTGGTCTTAAAATCTAATTTACCTTAAGACTCACTCTGGGCCGCCTGTAGCTCAGTGGTTAAGACATAGTCTTACCAATTTGATGTCTATTGGCGGTGCCGGCCTGGGACGTTGACTTTTTTCATTGAGTGGCGGTCCCACAAAATGAAAAACTTTGACCCCTAACCATGGTTAGGCAGTATAGGACTCCAATGGGAGTCTTGGCCAAAAAAAAAAAAAAAAAAAAAAAAGACACTGAATAAAAGTATCCTATAATAAAATATTCCATTGGAAATTTTTGAGTTTGTTGCAGTTGAGAAGAATTGTAGAACATTGGAAAATAATCAACACTCTTAAAAGATAGATCAAATACCACTGTTATGACCAAGTAAAATCAAATCAAAATTTAAAAAAATTGGAATTTAGTGGAGTGAAAATGTTTACTGAGACACTGTATTTACATGTATTCTGGCACTTGGTTAGACACTGCATTCAGGCACTTTGTTAGACACTGCATTTACATGTATTCTGGCACTTGGTTAGATACTATATTTATATGTATTCTGGGACTTGGTTAAACTCTATATTTACATGTATTCTGGCACTTGGTTAAACTCTATATTTACATGTATTCTGGCACTTAGTTAAACTCTATATTTACATATATTCTGGCACTTGGTTCACCTAATTATTTTTCTTTATGAGTAACTATTTTGGAAAAGGCAATGAATCCTTTTTGTTAGTCGTTTGAAATATTTTGTATTGATGGATGATATAAACTATAAATTGAAGAAGAAGTAAACCAAAATAATTGAAATATATTTTATTTCTGTGTAATACTCATAAAAATAAAATCCCTTTTTAATTAATTATAAAAAAAAATAGTAGTACTGGTTAATTTATTGTAAAGTCAAAGAAACAAATTATCAAAAATAATATGGATTTAGTTCATAAATTATTAGTTATTTCAGATTGATAACCAATTTTCTTGTTTAAAAAAGACTAAACATGAGAACATTTCCTCTGAAATTACAGGAAGAAATAAAATGGAATATGAATTACTAAGTAATAAATACAAATTTGTTTAGAAATCTACTTGAAATTTCTTAAATGTATTTTAATTTTTGTAAATTTGTTTAATTCACTGATAAAAAATAAAAACAATACATCAAAAATGAAGACTGCATCACACAACATAAATAATCGGTTTCCTCACATAATTAGTCTGCCTCAAAACCTTCAGAGCATTCCCTTTCATTAAACCATTCCTTTAATTTTTATAATACATCTATACTTGCAACAGTATACCCATGGCAAAAGGCTTATTTCTGAATTATAAAGCTTCTATGTATAT
>NW_027113242.1:1232166-1246507 GCF_000696795.3 Halyomorpha halys | reverse complement strand
TTCTTTACATTATATAACATTTTTATTTCATTTATTATGTTATTTTACTCACATATTTAATTACCTATATATACATTTTATTTCCCACTTCATTCACTACTTTATTTTTATCTATTTTCATTCTCTACAATTATTTACTTTTATCTTTCTATATATTCTTTATTCATTGGTTGTTATCTCGTTTTTTATTCTTAGCCCTGATGAAGGCTAGAAATTTCGGCCGAAACGTACGGCACTAATAAATAAGTATTTTTAACTTACTTGTGTTATTCTCTGACCACACTCCCAAGCATCTTCTCCTCACAAATAAATCAAACCATTCGAGAAATATTTAAGCATAATTTGTTGAATACAATGAAAACAATACTCATTTACTTTTTAAAGGCATTTTTTAATTGATAGTGAATGTAGAAAGTATAGCTATAGTATTTTTTTTATTTTTATTAAAAAGACAGAATTAGAAATACTGAAAATTTAAAATGAATCAGAGCATTAACTTTTAGGGTTTATTAGATATTATTGGTTAATTAATACTGACTATTTTCAAAAGTACTTCTGTTTTTTGTATGATCTGGTAAATGTTCCTATAGTCATACTTTCTAAAATTCAAGATATGTGGAAATAAAACATTGCCACAGTTAAAACACCTATATCTCAAAGTGATTTAGGAAACTTTGATTAATATTAATTCAGTTCTCTATGATTTCAGGAGGTGAGAAAGGAATATGAAGAACATTCATCTAGTGTATGGGATATCCTGCAAGATGCGGCTGTGTTTGACAAGGATATTAAAGAAAAGATTGGCAAAGGGAAGGCACTTGGTAATAGGCTAAGAAGAAACTCTGGACCGGATGATGATGTTCTTCTACATCAAGCAGTAGAAACCCGAAATCTTAAGGAAATTACTGAGCTCCTGGACCATGGCACTGGAATCAACAGCAGAGGAAAAGGTGGATCTACACCTCTTCATATTGCTGCTAGTAAAGGCTATGAAACTATTGTTGATTTACTTTTGGAAAAGAATGCAAATGCCAATATAAGAAATGATATTAATTACACTGCAATACATTTGGCAGCAGTGAGTGGGAAAATAAACATTGTTAAGGAACTTATTGAGCATGGTGCTAATATCAACAGTAAGATTTCTGGTGGCTTCACTCCATTGCACCTTGCTGCTAAGATGGGTAACAAATACATTATCGATTTACTTTTGGAGAAAAATGCAAGTGTGGATATAAGGGATAATAGTGATAACACTCCTATACATTATGCAGCATCATCTGGTGAATTGAATGTTGTTAAGGAACTTATCGATCATGGTGCTAATATCAATAGTAAGAATAATGATGGCTCCACTCCACTGCACCTTGCTGTTCATAAGGATTATGAAAATATTGTTGATTTATTGTTGGAGAGGAATGCGAGTGTGGATATTAGAGATGCTAATAATGATACTCCAGTACAAATTGCTGTTAATCATGGAAATCTGGATGTTGTTAAGGCACTTCTAGATCATGGTGCTAGTGTAAATAGCAAGGGGAATTCCAATAGGACACTACTGCATAATGCTGCCAAGGAGGGTAATGAAAATATTGTCATACTACTGTTGGAGAAAAATGCAAGTGTGAATATACGGGATAATTATAATAACACTCCAATACATTACGCAGCATCATCTGGTGAATTGAATGTTGTTAGGGCACTTCTGGATTATGGTGCCAACATCAGTACCAAGGGATATCATGGTAGAACACCTCTACATAATGCAGCTATGAATGGCTATGAAGATATTGTCAATTTACTGTTGCAGAGGAACGCAAGTATAGATATCAAGGATAATAGTAATGACACTTCAGTACTACTTGCAGTGTCTTATAGGAATCTGAATATTGTTAGGGCACTTGTAGGTCATGGTGCTGGAATTAACAACAAAGGAAAAGATGGATCTACACCTCTTCACATTGCTGCTAGTAAGGGCTATGAAAATATTGTTAATTTCTTGTTGGGGAAGAATGCGAGTGTGAATATACAAAATATTAATAAAATTACTCCAATACATTTTGCAACATTGAGTGGCAATGTAAACATTGTTAGGGAACTTATTGATCATGGTGCTGATATCAATAGTAAGAATCATAATGGCTCTACACCACTAATCCTAGCTGTTCAGAAGGGCTATGAAAATATTATTGATTTACTGTTGAAAAAGAATGCAAGTATGGAAATAGGAGATAAAAATAATGATGCTCCCATACATCATGCAGTAATATCTGGTAGATTGAATGTTGTTAAAGTACTTCTAGATCATGGTGCCATTATCAATAGTAAGGGATATTATGGTAGAACACCTCTACATTATGCAGTTAAGAGGGGCTCTGAAGATATTATAAATTTACTGTTGCAGAGGAATGCAAGTGTGAACATAAAGGATAATAGTAATGACACTCCAATACTTTTTGCAGTCTCTGATGGGAATCTGATTATTGTAAAGGCACTTGTAGATCATGGTGCTGATATCAATACTAAGGGAATTACCGGTTGGACACCACTACATATGGCTGCAATGAAGGGCTATGAAACTATTGTTAATTTACTATTGGAGAGGAATGCGAGTGTAGATATAAGAAATATGAATAATTATACGGCAATGCATTTTGCAACATTCCGTGGTAATGTACATCTTGTTAAGGAATTTATAGATCATGGAGCTAATATCCATAGTAAAGAAAACGATGGTTTTACATCACTACACATTGCTGCTCAGGATGGGTATGAAGATATTGTTGATTTGCTACTGTCAAGGAATGCAAGTGTTGATGTACACTCCAATACTAATAGCACCCCAATAACTCTTGCTGTCACTAAGGGAAAACTGAATATAGTCAGGATACTTCTAGACCATGGTGCTAATATCAATAGTAGGGCAGAACTGGGATACACACTTCTACACATTGCTATTTATAAGGGATATGAAAATATTGTAGAGTTATTATTATCAAGAAATGCCAGCACAGATATAATAGACACTTATCATAATGCAGCTATACATCATGCAATGAAAGTGAGTAACCTAAAAATAGTTATCCAACTTCTGGATCACGGGGCAGATGTTAATATGAAGGGTGCAGGAGGGAACACACCACTCCATTTAGCGATTGGATATAACATTAGATACTTAGATGAATATTTAATAGATAGTAGACTAAAATTCAACTATACTGAAAGCAATCCAGCTACAGTGGTAGAAAACGGCATAATCACTGTGATGAAGACTCTAATAGAACGTGGAGCTGATGTGAATTCACAAAACCTTTATGGCAAAACAGTGTTGCATGAAGCTGTTGATAGAGGTTATATTGCTGTTATTGGCTATTTGTTATCCCAGAATGCAAGTTTAGGAATCCAAGATCACGTTTGCTATGCTCCTCTGCAACAGGCTGTAATAGATTTAAATATTAATGTAATAAAGATCTTGTTAGATAACAGGGATAACATTAATAGAAGAGGATGTAACAATATTACAGCTTTACACTTAGCAATAGAAAGAAATAGTACTATATTAACTAAATTTCTTTTATCTAAGAATGCTGATCCCAATGTGATGAGTGAAGAAGGGAAAACACCTCTAGATTTAGCTTTTTCAATGTCCTCGTTAGAATTAATAAAATTGCTCTTAGAACATGGAGCAAAAGTTGAAGATAGGAGTTTCTTAGGATCCAAAATTCTGTTCAATGCTTTTTCAAAAAAAATAATGAAAATCATAAAGATTTTATTGAATAGGACAGATCATTTTGAATCTTATCCAACTGTTATACTTAACTATGCCATCGGAACAGAGTTTCTAGAAGGAGTGGAACTACTAATCAAACACGGAGCAAATATAGAAAAGAAAGACATCCATGGTAATCTTCCTCTTTCTTCAGCTGTAATGTCAAAAAATATAAATATGGTTGAATTAATTCTGCAAGCAAGTACCACTAAAGTACCAAAAATGAATTTAATGACATTCATGGATGCAGATTCTGATGTAAAGTTTAATATCTCTCAGAACAATGTAACAATGAGAAAGAAGTTGACAGCACTCCACATTGCTTCCTACCATGGGCTCACGGAAATAGCAAGGCTGTTGATATCACATGGTGCCTCATTGGATGTTAGCGATGAACGAGGATACACACCGCTCCATTACTCCTGTGAGGAGGGGCATATCAAAGTTGTAAAATTGCTTTTAGATTCTGGGGCCAATAAATATTCTGCCGATATCAATGGCACGACTTCCTTACACATCACTAGCAAACTTGGTTTACTTTCAATAGCCCAATTATTACTTCCGCAACCTCCAGCTGCCTTAGACTATATCGATAAAGATAGATACACTGCACTTCACTATGCGGCTTTGAGCGGTTCGCAAGAAATCGGGAAGTTACTACTAAGTCTAGGTGTCAACAAAGAAGCCAAGACTAATGACCTCAGAACTCCATTACATTTTGCTTCTCTTGAGGGTCATCAGGAAATTGCTGAACTTTTATTATGGGCAGGAGCAAACACAGAAGCAGCAGATATTGATGGCATGACACCAATGCATTTTGCGGCTCGAGAAAGACACTCAAATGTGGTCAAATTACTCCTTGGTTCTCATCCTTTTGTCAATAATAGAAACAAAGATGGCAGTACGCCCCTTCACCTAGCCTGTGAAAGGCATATTAATTCTGGACAAAGTGAAATAGACATTGTAACAATGCTTTTACATAATAATTATTCTATTGATTCAGTAAATTATAATCTCATGAGACCTTTACACATTGCGTCTAGAGACAATTCCTTAGGATGTGTAGAAATATTACTATCAAATGATGACGATATATTTGTAAAAGATAAACTTCTGAACTACCCTATACATTATGCTGCATTAAATGGAAATTCGGAAATAGTATCTATGTTAATTAGAAAAGGCAATGGAGTTAGCAGTGTAGTTAATAAAGATCAAGAAACTCCATTGTTCATAGCATCCAGGGAAGGCCATACTGAAGTTGTAACAAAGATTTTAAATTACGGAATTGAAGGTTTAAGACCTGATTTAAAGGAAAGGACAGCTCTGCACCGCAGTGCTAGTCGAGGCTACTTTGAAATAGTAAAACTTCTTCGAGAGCACCGAGCTAATACTGAGAAGGAAGATAAATGGGGCTTCACAGCATTGAACTACGCTGCTTCTTGGAGAGGGCACCAAGATGTTATAGGGTATCTTTCCACTACCTTACTGAACATCACATTGTCACATTATATAGACATATCAAATCCTTTCCAAAAATAATTTAGGAAAATATATTTAACTAAAACATGTAAAGCCCTTTATTATATTTATAATAAGTAAGAGTCAATTCATGTTATATCATGACCAAATAGTTTTCTGTTTCTTGGTCAAATCTTCTAGCTTTGTGGATAAAGAAGATGAAACAGTTCAGATTTTTCAGATCCTTAGGAGGTTGAAGAAGTTGTCAATCTTCACACCACGAAAAATAACACAACATAATCATTTAATCATACTGACATAGCAATTTCAGCATGAATGAAACAAACAAAAATTCATTTTCTAGACTTTATCCTACTCAAAACACTACTAGGCTTTGTTGCTTTCTATTATTAGAGAAAATGCTCAAAATATAGAGGATAAACTGATTTATATATATAAAAAGTATAATTTAAAAAAAATGAATACAGTATGCCTAAAACAGTCACCAATGCATAGTTCGGCATTTCAAAATGTACACTTTAGGTTTATATTTATAAAAGCACTGGGGAAAGCACAAGCTTCTGATAATTTAAGTAAAGTCCAAAACTTAATACTGCAGTAATAGCACTCTTCTACTTGTAACACTAAATTCCAAATATACACCAAAATAACACTAAATATCAAGAAACACCTCCGAACTGCCAGTATTGCAATAACAATTTAACAATAAGCCATGTTTTCCAACGATGCCCATATTTTACACCACACCTCAATAGCTTGGGACTAAGCCAAGATATCTCAAAAACCATTGGAGACGATGATAAGGCAATAGAATTGGTGTTCCAGTTTTTAAAATCACAAAATTTACTGACAAAAATATAACTTGATCGGAAGAAAAAAAAATAATAAAAAAAAAAATATATAAAAAAAAAAATAAATAAAAAATTAAAAATAAATAAAATTTAACGAAATATTAGCAAAATTAAATAAAATATAAATGGCGTTGATGACCAATGAAGTTTGGCGCCACTAAAGAACCAAACAAACAAACAAACACTAAATATCAAAATTTACAATGAAAACATTATATTGCTAATTATAAACAGTATAAATATTTATAAATTAGAGTCAGAGAATGATAAGTTGCAGTTTAATATTCTAATTTATTCGGTAAAGTAACTTCTTATTCATAATATTGCAACATTTCATACACTGGTTATTGATGTTATTTAGATTAAATATAATATAAAAGAAAAGACATTCAATATACAGGTTATCCATACAATAATTTAATACATGCATTGCATATTCAATTTGTATTAGCCACATAGATTAAAATGTGAAGAGTAATATGTGTATAAGGCAAAGAATCTCTATAATAGAACATGTTCAAAATGAAGGAATTTCTTCATTTTTCTTATTTCTAATCCCATATTTGATGATGAATCAAGACCAAATTGCAGGTAATTAACCAAAAAATTATTTGATTAAAATGAATTATATCCAATTAAGTCCCAATATTATTAATAATTCAACTGTTCAATATTTCAGCCAATCTGAGCATTATCAAGGACAATTTTAATATATATATATTAAATATTATATATATATATCTGTACCTTGGAGGGATACAACACTATGTCCATTTTTTTCCATATTGACTTTATTACAGAGTTAAAATCAGCTTTTCCTCATATTTCTTAGAGGAATAGAGCACTATGTCCAAAACCAGTTAGAACCGGATATAGCATGTTTTAAAACAACACCAAGTCCACTTTTATTTAGAGGGATAGAACACCTTGGTGTTTTATCCTTCTGAAGCATGTGAATTACTACTGGACATAGACATTATATATATATATATATAATATACTTACAGCCTCACATTTAACTATTAAAAATTTGCATGATATTCTGCCAAGATCTAATATAATTAGTCAAATTAATCTATTTCTGTCTCTATTTCATTTAAATATAAAAACTTTTAGTTGCAAATAATATAAACACTGATATCACTCACTTATTTACAATATTATATTGTTGATTATTTGCAACTAAAAGTATTTATATTTGAATGAAATACTGATTAATTACATTATATATGGAAAGGATAGCCTATACATTTTTAATATTTGGATGTGAGGCTGTGCAATTGTAATTAAAATATTCATTGATGATGGCCAGGTTGGCTGAAATGGACATTTGAAATGTTACAATAATAAAGTGAGTTGAGAGTTACAATATATATATATTGTAATATCCTCTTTTATGAGTAAATAGTTATATTTCATATATAAGAGATTTTACTATGTTTTATGTTATATACCATTTCAGTATGTTTTATGTTATATACCATTTCAGTATTTTTTATTTGTTGCACTAAACCATAAAGCAAGCTAACCAATGTTCATCAGTCAAATATGAAGGAAAAAAAAGTCCGTAATTCAAAACAAAGAAGATGGCGGCCTTTAGGCACACATTCTTCCGAAGTGTCCGTTAAATTGTTTGTGTTGAGAACATAAATTAAAATTTTTCAAATTCTGTTGTTTTGACAAGAAATAGAAGACAATAAAAATTATCAATAATTTATTTACATCGAAAATCATAGCAAGTAAAATAGATCGATTTTACTACAATCGATTATTTTTGGATCGACGAATGAATATTGAAGATAGAAGAGAGGAAACAAGGACTCGTGTTTTGGATTACCTGAAGTGAGGACGTCCTTCGGCTGGAAGCTTGGAGGACTGAAAGCCATTGTCATCACAGTTAGGTATAACATTTTAGAAAAGAAGATATCAAGATTCATCAACTATCAAAAGAAGATTCTATGAAATTGGTTAGCTTTGTTCTACCTAAAATTAAATAAAGTTGTAAAACAGATATTTGGTGTTATGAAAAATAAATGTTCTGATTGTCTAAAAACCCGCCCTGCGACTAGAGTCTATAATATTATATATAATAAAAGATAAATTCTCATATCTGTTTAATATTTAATCTTCTCATTTGACCGTGTCCTTTTCAAATCTATACTTTAGCTCTGAGAATAAGTAAAAATTATTAATTTTCCTTTTTATTATTATTTTAAATATTACAATATATATATATGTATATATATATACATATATGTATGTATATATATATGTATGTATATATATGTATGTATGTATAAAATTTATGAGATATCAAAAAGTTATTTATAACTTTTTGATATCTAATAACCACCACCTTCAATAATATTGACAAATATTTTTAAAAATCCAAATTAAAATCCCAAATGAGTCTAAGAAACTAATTTCTATAATCAAGCTATGAGAAACCTACACAACTCACACAGCAAAAAAAAAATTGAGGTTCATGACCACACTTGCCTCAGAACCTTCGAAATTATCGACCGTTATTGTATATTTAAACGTTATTTTAATTTTTAATTCAATTTACTCTGGACTATATTCATACTAGTCTTCGAATTTGATTCAAATCGAAGGAATTGTTTTCGCTTTTTAATATTTGAAGTATAACAGACTGAAAAGACAGGAATCTGCGCTTCGATTTCGACTATTACAGCATATACTGGACAAATGGTCTAAACTTCCAATTCATTACAAAAGACTGAAGGCCAATCATCTGTAAATACGGAGTTGAGCTTTGGGGCTCCACTAAAACTTCGAATTCCTCTCTTATCCAATCCTTACAATCCAAAATCCTTCGTAAAATCCTCAATGCTCCTTACTTTGTCACAAATAAAATCATACATAAAGACCGCAATGTTCCATTATAAACTCCCTAAACACTCAAACCTACTAGTTTCTAACCTTGCTTCCTCTTCCATTTCTGACAAT
The DNA here is from genome assembly GCF_000696795.3 of Halyomorpha halys. NCBI lineage: Eukaryota > Metazoa > Arthropoda > Insecta > Hemiptera > Pentatomidae > Halyomorpha > Halyomorpha halys. The sequence goes on along the minus strand of NW_027113242.1, from coordinate 1,237,435 downwards.
CCTCCGAGGCGCCTGAAAAGAAGATGGTCACGAGACTTACTAATGTAAAACATCGTTAGAGTGCTACCAATGGGTAGTTTCTCTACACGCCTGATACACTCCAATTTAACAGAGACAAAATTTACTAAATATATTATAATGTACAGTTGTAAATAGCAATAAATAAATTTTTAAAAAATTAAAGGATTAGATATAGCTCATATTAAAGATAATTTAATTCTACATTGATACACTGAGTTTAATTAAATTTTTTTAGAAAATCTAATAAAAATTCGATTTTACAAAGCGGCACTTTAAGTGGGTTATTGATTTTATAAATCTTCGTCTTTCAGCTACTCTGTTTACACATACCATTTTGCTGATATAATAAAATAATTAATTCAATTAACAAACCATTGTCTATAATAATCTGCAGTGTTTTAAAACTTGATCTGCCTATTTATTATTATTATTTTTGATAAATACTGGAATCTTTGTGAAAAAAACAATATGTATTCAAAGGGCATATAGGGGATTCAACCATATTCTATCTCTTTTATAGCCCTCATAACAAGAGAAGCCAAAAGGATATTCAGATCGAAATTGGAGAACGGATCTGAATTCTGAATGGGCTCCGAAGAGTTGGCGAGGAAATTTCCTTTTTAAATACATTTTCCGAAGAATTTCCCAAAACGTGTTTATAGCACCAAATACCCAGAACTCAGCGTAAATAATATTTAATGAGCTGTGCCGTGTTATTAATATTTTTTTAATAATTTATTTATTGATATTTACAACTGTATACACATATATACAACAAGTAAATTTCCTGTAGGTGACATAGTGACATGATAAAAACATGTGGAGAATCTACCCACTGATAGAACTCCAATAACATAATTATTAATATTTAAGCGTAGGTTTTGACTACCAGTGGCAGATGTTAAATAGCTAATTTGAGGTTTTTATAAAATAATTATTTACATATTTAATTTTTTTCAAGGTACGCCACTATCCCTTACCTTGATCACTAGGGAACTTTTTAAAGTGCATTGCCCATATAGAAAATTAAATATTCTATTCAAATTGAAAGTAAAAAAAAAAAAAAAAAAAAAATATTTTGTTAACAAATAGTAAAACGCCAAAGATTCGGAGTGAGTGTTTTCAAAATAATATCGAAATTTCATAGTACAAGAGCTCAAAGAGGAGAAAAAAAGGCAGTTACTTCACCCCAATTTTTGATTACTTAAAAAAACTTGAAAACTAGGTATAATTACTAGTCAAAATTGATGAGTCTGCTAATTATAGGTAGAGGGGAATAAAAAATAGTGGCTGTTTCGAAACCTTAAAAAAACATTTATTTTTCATATATCTTAAAAACTACCAACAACACTAGAAAATCTAAAATAATATTATTTAAAGAAGAGTAAATTTGCTGAAATATTAGCCCTAATAGAGGTATTTACGTCCAATAATTCTCGAGATATAGCCTTTTAAGAAGCAACATTTCATAATAATGTACAGAAATATCATTACATTTTGAGTATATTTTTTAGAAATCTATATTTCAGGAACTACGTGACGTACAGATATATTCAAGAATCAAACTTATTGTCCGAACAACAATAAACCAATTTATTTTACCAAATTTCATATAAACTGCAACTGCTACGAAAATAAATATCATAAACTACTTTATAGTACATTAAACTAGCTTTAATTTGAGTGCTAATAGACATATGTACGACCCATAGTTACGTTGAAAAGTAGGTGTAATTACTATTCAAAATTGATGAGTCTGCCAAGTATAGGTAGGGGGAATAAAAAATGGATGCTGTTTCAAACGTTAACAAAAATTAATTTTTTATTCGAACCTCTATATCTTTAGAAATACCAACAACAATAAAAAATCTAAGAGAGCATCATTAAAAGCAGAGTAAATTTGCTAAAATGTTAGCCCTAATAGAGCTATTTACGTTCAATAGTTCTGGAGATAGAGCTTTTTAAAAAGCAACATTTCATAAAAATGTTGTATGGAACGTACTGAAATATCAGGAGTTAGTGAATTTATTTTGAGAAATCTATATCTCAGGAACTATGTGACGTACATACGTCTATTAACACTCAAATTAAAGCTAGCTTAATGTACAATAAAGTTGTTTATGATATTTATTTTCGTAGGAGTTGCAGTTTTCATGAAATTTGCTAAAATAAATTAGTTTATAGTTGTTCCGACAATAAGTTAGATTTTTGAAAATATCTGTACGTCGCCTAGTTCCTTAGATATAGATTTCTCAAAATAAATTCACTAACTATCTTTTAAAAAAGCTATATCTCGAGAACTATTGAACGTAAATAACTCTATTAGGGCTCATATTTAAGCAAATTTACTCTTCTTTAAATAATAGTCTTTTAGATTTTCTAGTGTTGTTGGTAGTTTTTAAGATATATGAAAAATTAATGTTTTTTTAAAGATTTTGAAACAGCCACCATATTTTTTCCCCCCCTACCTATACTTGGCAGACTCATCAGTTTTGAACAGTAATTATACATAATTTTCATTAAAGTAATCAAAAATTGGGGTGAGATAACTGCCTTTTTTTCTTCCTGGCTCTTGTACTATAAGGTTTACCACATCGCCAGCAGGCAGTTTCATCACGAAAATAAAACTATAAAAAAAAAAAAGAAACTTGTTTCAGGTTTTCGTTCTTAACTAGAACATTATCCATTAGAGACAGCACCATTAGCAAAAAATGCGCCCATCTCTGTTGGAATCACCTGATGCATTACTATGCCGAAGCGTAAAGCCCATTATAGGTTTGCCGGCCAATACTTGCTCAGCCGTGAAGATACAAGGCCTGGGTCTTTTGGGGTGCCAGTAGTAGGTTCCTCTTCAACACTGGTACATGTTCCAAAAATTGTTCAATATACGGGATGCCCAGTCTCAGACGATATTTAATTACTAATAATTCGAAAGTATGTAGATTTACTAGGTATTGATGCAAATAGTACAGAAGCATTGTAACCCTTAAAGAATGTTGGACAGTCCCTATGAGAGAAGTTATTTGAGGATTAAAGCCGTGGCTCCCCCCTAGATTTTTGGGATCTGAGAAAAAAAGATAAAATAGTGAACTTATTTGATAGATTATTTCTTACTGGAAACATGCTATACTTAGTAAGGTAACATAGTTGAGTTGAAATCTTCACGGATAATTGAGGGAAACGAATAAAAAAGAACCTTTTTTAGATTCCATTCTTCCAATTATAACTTACAGTTTGCCATTTTAATAATCTCAAGATGTTTGCTAAAAATAAATCAAAGAAGGCAACCATCGTAGAAGAGGTGGTTAATATTTTTGCCCATAATCCCAGAAGGTTGATGCTCTGATAACAAACCCCTTCATCACATTTATGCACTATAATTAAGTTTATGCTCGATTTTAAATAATTTATTCTGATTAAAGCTAATAAAAATTTAATAAGCAATGATTGAATTTTAAGATGTAGCAATAAAATTGTGGGGGTACTTCTTGGAGTGTGTGTGTATCATGGGTAACCGAGGTCTACCCCCTCCCTCCCCACCTGGTGAAATCCTGCCTACGCCCATGAATAGGTATTCACCATTTTAAATTGAAGGATAAAAATAAATCCCAACATATCCCACCTTTACTCTTCGTCGTAAACCTGCCGACTGCCCTACACTATACTTTAATAATGTTCCTCTTACCTCTATAGAATATATTCGTTAACTACACCTTGACAAACGACTAACCTGGAATCCTTACACAAGACTGAAAAGACAGGAAACTGCACGCTGATTCCGACTATTACAGCACTTACTAGACAAACGGTCTAAACTTCCAACTTATTACAAAAAGCTGATCTACATGACAATAATAAGGCCCATCTGGACATACGGAGCTGAGCTTTTGGACTCCACTAAACCTTTGAATTCCTCTCGTATCCAATCCTTACAATCCAAAATCCTTCGTAAAATCCTCAATGCTCCTTATTTTGTTACTAATAAAACCATCCATAAAGACCTAAATGCTGCTTATGTAACCGATCTAGCCCGAACCCGATATCATTCCTTCCATTATAAACTCCATTACCCAGGGATATGATAGTTTCTAACTTTGCTTCCTCTTCCATTCTTGGTAATCCTTCGAGGCATCTGAAAAGAAGATGGTCTCGTGACCTTATATGGTAAAATGTTTTTAGAATTGTACCAATGGGTAGTTTCCCTACATGCTGTATCATATCATTATGATCTTACTTCAAATTCGCTTGTTTTATTTTATATACAGTTGTAAATGTCAATAAATAAAAAAAAATTAACTATTTTATAAGAGTGAAATATTAGTTTCAAATAAAGAAAATCGTTTTTTAAATAGAGTTTTGTGTGATTCACGTCTCAACAAATCCACACGTTTGGTCGTTTGTTGAGTCGTGTCCAAGTTTTTTTTTATTTGTTATCATATTTTGTTATTACTTAATGTTATTTACAACTATAAACTAAATAGATATAATAAGTAATTGATTCAATTATCAAACCAATGTGCAGATAACTAAATATGTTAATTTATTCAAACTTCTAATTTTATTCAAATAATCTATCTACATCTCTAAATATAGCAATGGCGAAGCATTACCAGGTCTGCTAGTTGTCTAAATAGAGTTCACTATTTAAAAAAATTTCACTTCGATACCTGTATTTTTTGATATTAAAGATAGGATACTATCGATAATTTTCCTTCTATTTTATCAAGGCCTATTATGGACTATCGCTAAAATCGATTGTGACGCCGGACTCTGCTCTGAAGAGAGGCCTACCGAATATATAGCTACAGTTCCCCGAGGCCATCATAAATATAATTCCAAAGGCCAGGTGCTGGAAGGAAGCCTGAAGGTAAATAACCTACTTCAATGTTCCAACCCGCTCAACCTTATAAAGCCGGCCCCAGTTCTTCGAATATTTTCTGAAGTAGTCAAAAAAGATTATATACATCTTCCTTGTTAATATTGTGTGGACGATTCGAGATTTTATTGTCCTCGTATCATGCCATTTTTTTAACTGAGTTATAAATTAGACTAATAAATGTACGAAGAATTTTTTGCAGTAATATATAAAACCATCAGGTGAAAAAGATTTGTTTACAATATAAACCAGACTTATATTTAGGACCTTTTAAATATTCTGTGTAGTATAGTATGTTCGATTTTTTTTTTCCTGCCTTCTTCTTTTTTTTTTATTTTATTTTATTTATTTATTGATATTTACAACTGTATA
>NW_027113242.1:1227745-1231991 GCF_000696795.3 Halyomorpha halys | reverse complement strand
CGGTTACATAAGGAACATTTAGGTCTTTATGGATGGTTTTATTAGTAACAAAATAAGGAGCATTGAGGATTTTACGAAGGTTTTTGGATTGTAAAGATTGGATACGAGAGGAATTCGAAGGTTTAGTGGAGCCCCAAAGCTCAACTCCGTATGTCCAGATGGGCCTTATTATTGTCATGGTATAACAACCCCCTCCCCCCCCATATATACTGTTGTATAATTAAAGTTTCTTAAAAAGTTAAAGTATTCTTATAATTTGATAAAAAATAGTTTTAACAACCCATGTAATGCAAATCTTCTTGTGAAGAATTTTAGTCCATAATATTTTTTTTAAATCACAGAACGTACTAACAAAAAAATGTTCACGTATATTTTTGTTTTATGACTTAGGTATTACTTGTTATTATTTTTTAAAAAATAATCTAAAGACAAAAATTCTGAACTCAAAATGTCTATTTTCAGTTGCTATAAAACTGGATATTTCAGGTCCTCTCGAGGCGGGAATAACGGTTAAACTTTATTTCTGCCAAGAATACAACAGTTTAACTAAAGACAACGAAATCTTAATGCAATTGGGAAATGTCAGGCGGTCTCGGCTATTGGCTAGTTCTATTTTTTCTTTTTAGTCTTTTACTAATTCATGAAATTATTTAATATTTCGTACCTATTCATTTCTAGCAATGAGATTTTAAAAAACAAAACAATAATTATATTATTTCAATTTCTTGAGACAAGGTAATTATTTATTAAATAAATCAAAAATTAGTATCCCTTTTTTTTTTTTTTTTTTGCAGGCTATTCTGCCCAGGTCATTTTCTTTATTATAAGTTAAAAGCCTATTTTTTAAAAATTTAAAATCATTAATATTTAATTTTTCTTATATAAGATTATCCACAATTAATACACTACCATGTAACAAATCATTTCTAACTGGTTTGTTATATAGTAGTGTATTAATTGTGGATAATCTTATATAAGAAAAATTTAATATTAATGATTTTAAATTTTTAAAAATAGGCTTTAAACTTATAATAAAGAAAATGACCTGGGCAGAATAACCTGCAAAAGAAACTTTATATTAATGTGAGGAAGAAATTATATTGAAGATGTCCTTGAGGATGCCTAGAATGGCCGAAACGTTGGACTGGTGAAAAATAAAGTGTTGAGACAAAAATGTATACGAATTTTTCATTTATTTAATAAAAAAAAACAATATTTAATAAAATTGAAATAACTGTACGATGCCACTTTTTCTCCGTCACACTGAAAATAATCAGTCTTAAAAGAATTAGATAAACAATATTAGGAAAATCGACTTAAATTTCCACTAAACAGTCGGGTCAAATTTGAAATTTTTGCTGTAATAACTCAAAACGATTTGTATAATTTTTAAAACGCGCAATTGATAATAAATTTAAAAATGAGTTTTATTATTACGTAATAATCTAAAAAAATATTACGTAAGAATTAAAAAAAAAAATTACAAACCTAGAAATGTTTTATGTGCTGATAAGATTTCATTAACGCTGAAAAATATGAAACTTATCCAGTGCTGCACTCTAGGGTAAAATATGGAAGTGGTTGCTTCCCTAAACTAGCTCCAGAGATTTGTTTTTACTGAAGTTAGGAATATCTCTGTTTTGATTCGATATTTTTAATTAGTTCTTTATATTTATATATATAAGGTAATTTTAAATACGATTCCAGTGTTTAGTTCTGTAAAAATATTAAAAAAAATTAAAACAAACTTGGCTTCGTCAAGGCTAAATGAAAACATTGTAAGAAATGACAGAACATTAGAATAAATATATTTCTTCCCTTTATCTTTTTTCATTTGCTCATCTTATAATGCCAGAAGGCAAAACAAGATATAATTTGTATGTATTTAGTGTATATATTCCTTAGATGTAAGTTGTATATAATTGTATATGTTTAAATAAATAAAATTAGGAGGTAAGAAAAAAAAAAAAAAAAATCTTTTTTCATTTATTGTTCATAATTTTTTCTTCTTATTACGTTTCATTGTATACCCCTGTTATTTTCCAGTAAATATATTATTTTTTTTGTAACTATGTCAAGTTTTTGTATCTTTTTTAGCCTCGAAGAAGCCCTGCAACGTGGGGCGAAACGTTGGCTCTAATAATATAGTATACCAAATTACTATTTGAGTTTTAATTGACCGCACCCGGACCAAATTCCATTTATTGGTACAATCAGAATTCTTCCAATAAATTTTTTAATTAATGGACCGATTTACTCTCTGTTTTTTTTTTGGTTTTTAGCTTCGAAAATATGCGTTTTTTTTGGCGAGCAATCGCCACAGTGCTCCCCTGCACACAGCGGATCCCAAGAAAAGAATGGATATTTATGTTTATTATGTATTCTTATTTTTGTATAATATATATATATATTGTATCATGTATTGTTTTTTTTTAAGATAATAAAGTTAATAGAAGGATGAGAAAAAAAGGTGATCTTAGTAATCAAAGGGAAAAGACGCAGTAAAGTATACATATTACATTTCTTGTATTATGTATGTATGAAGTGTTATTACTCTTAAATGTAGGGTACGAGAAAAAAAGGCAATCTTGGTTCAGTGAAACAGTCTCTTCCCGTTCCCCCGTCATTGGTCGCTGCGCGAGAATTCCTCTCACGTTAATTGTTTTTCGGGTCTGGAAACTGCCAAAGGGAGACTGCGGTTCCCATCTTCCTCAAAACTGTAGTCCACAGTCTCTTCCTTCTACACCACTCTAGCAGCTCTGGGTAAGCGTCCAGTCCTCTTTCTCTGACAATATATCTTCCTCGTGAGACATTATCTCACGCACGACTAAGGCTGCTATAAAAATATTCAAATTGTGAGGATTTTTCTCACGTGTGACAAGTGTATTTAATCCATAAAAATGTTTACGCAGGTTTGAAGAGGCAGGAACTTCATTAGGTACATATTATTTACTACGAATTGTATTTCGATATTATAAGTGTATGTTAGGGTGGTGTTTATAACAAAAATTTGTATTTTCATGTTTTCACTTCATCAGTGCGCTGTATGAATACTATTTTTTGTAAATTTTTGGGTTATATTCAGACATTCTAAACGAAAAAGAATTGCTACCAGTGTAAAAGATCGATATGTGCCAGTCATACGGTGTTCACTTGCACCAGTTGTGCACAAGAGATTTCTTCAGACTGAGCATTTTTTTAAAGATTAGTGTATGATGTATCCACTTGCGGCATCTCTCTCGTACGCTCGACGTTCCTCATCATCCAGTTCAGGAACTACTGCCTTAAGAATAAAGCATCGTACCAGATGCAGAAAACTGTATTATTAAAAGAAATTATGAACATGTTGTTCAAATTGTTTATGTTTGTATTTTATGTCCTTTTTATATTTCTATGCTTACTACTATATTTATTTTTCATATTACTCCATCGATTCTTTCTGTTATATTATGTTTATACAAAATTGCTATGTAGTGTAATTTATCATCTACATTAATTAATTGAAGTTAAAAAAAAGTTTCTTTGAGCTGTCTGTTAAGTTATGATAAAGTCAAAGATATACTAATTGATTCTCACTACGATTTGCTTAAAACCTGAGAATAAATTAGGAAAAAATATCTTACCTGTGATCAATGCGGCGAAGTTACACTTATGAATGGCGACCTGGAAGATAAAAAAACGTTTATCACTTATAAGTCAAAACTATTATTTTTATTTAACTTCAAAAACACCACATTAATAGATATAACACAAAAAGCAGAAGGTTTCTGGAAGCAATTCATATAATTAACAATATTAAAGACACAGTAAACTATAAAACCGACACAAAACATTTAAATACACACTATGCCGGCATTATAAATAGATTAACCATATAAAAATAAAAAAATCAGAGGAAGTAAATGAGAATAAAATAGTCAAAACATAAAGTTTAATTTTAATTACAAAATAGATAAAAATGGACGTATGGATAGATAGATAAATAGGGAGGTAAAAACACAGCACACTGGACATATTGATAAGGTCCAAAGAGGTATTATACAACAGGGGTATTCATGATGTTGTGTTAAATGTTAAATGTTTTACCATGTTAAATGTTATAACTATAAGATTGTGAGCACCCCTATTTGAAGTCATGTTAAGGTGGATCCACATTTTGGCCGCTCGCCACGAATCGGAGGCTCGTTCAAATGCTCGGCAAACAAAGAGCGGGCCATCCACATGTCAGTGTTATTCAGAGAGGCAA
>NW_027113242.1:1218062-1226900 GCF_000696795.3 Halyomorpha halys | reverse complement strand
ACACGCTTTAACATGTTAAACCAAAGATCATGAATACCCCTATTATAGAGCAATGTTTGTGCTACAGAGGGAGATGAATGCTCCAATAGTGAAGGATCATGAATTAAACAATGCAGTGTGAAACAATTTTCAACCATGTTATATGGATGATATGATTTAAATAGTGAAATTGAAAGTATGACAAGTATGGGGTAAATATAATTATAAGAATTACCAATACACATACATGACATGGATGAAAATTGTTAATTAAAATAAATTATTATTTTTAGGATTATAAAACTGTATGACTATGGGGCAATTGTCCCGAAATGTTGTATAACAACGAAAGATAAAATAATTTATATTCATCTTTTGAAGTTTTTTAACCTCAAAAATTTATAGTAATTAATTTATCAGATTTCTTAAAAAGAAAATCCAGAATAATAATATTGAAATTTAGGGAACAAACTACAAATTACAAAAAGTATTTCGTTTTTTAACAAATAAAATAATAAATAGTGAAAATGTATCTTCAAGAGACAAAATATAAAATATTGTAAAGTAGTTTATTTATGGAGAATTAAAATACAAAACAGTATTTTGTATTTAAAATACTTTTGTAACATAAGACTTCGGAGTGTTTCTAAAACAAAGAGAGAGGACATGAGGGTACTTTGTACATACAATTTCTATTGTATTTGTCATGGTTGAGTATATATTTCTGTTAAGATATGGAAGGTCCAAAGAAGAAAACAATTGAGGAAGCTCTTTCTCCATTGCAGGATAACCAACTCCTTTCGTAACCTGTCAGCCTCAGCCAGGGGTGCCAATCGACTATTAATGACGTAATAACTCCGTCATTGGTCAATCGATTACAGCCTAAATTAATCGCAGTTCAAAGTTGGTCTTCGCCTGTCAGCTTAACTTAGAATATTTTTTTTTTAAATATTGTAAATTACCGCTTAAATGTAAACATATAGCACAAACAATACATGACAATAAACCAAAAAGAATTGATGTAAATTATTCAATCAAGTATTATGTTCAAGGAAGTCACGTTTTACGATTTGCGATCGTGCAAAATTACGAATTCGTGTTTTCCACTGAAATACACGTTTTGAGGACCAAGCCTCACAAAATGGCTTGCATAACATTTTATTTTATTATAATTCCTACGTTTCGGCCTTCTCGAGGATCGATTAACAGTTTCAATTACATTATAATCATTAAAAACATATAAAAATGTTTATTTCGATATGTTTTCGTAACCAAGTCTTTCTGGATCTAGCTCAATTTTATTTCATAATCAAGTCCTCTCACTGTTTTTAAATTTAGAATGTTATTGATATTGTTAATCAATAAATTCTTGAGAATGGTCGGTACGTAGGATTTACAAAAAAATAAATAAGGTGAGACTTCATAGATATTTTTTATTAAAATTAATTAACAAACAGACAAGAATTTAAATTATATATAAATTAACGATTTTTATGAAATTAGTTACATCACGGTGTAATTAAATATTATTTAATGTCAACTAGATGTTATCCTCATTGATATAGTATGGCAGGGCTTAAATGGCGAATTTTCAGAAAAAAGTTAACTAAAGTATCTTTACTTTTGTTTATATAAAATAATGAACTATCTTCCATTGTTAGCAGTAATATAAAATGGAAAAATATGATATATGAAAGAATTTGTTAAATAATTAAAGAAGAAAACGATTTTCATGCAACTCCTAAAACAGACAGGAATGTGGGAAATAACCAAAACCTCTCGATCTCACTCTACACGGATTGGTTATCTTTGGTTAAACCATTGCCAGTATTATTGCTAGGGACATAGTTGATAATCGTAATATTGATAATATTTTTCACACCTCATAAAACCCTTATATACTTTGAATTTTCATAGCAGCAAAAAAATAAAAAAGTCAGCCAAAATTGAAAGTACTTTATTGTTAATAGTAATAAACAATGGATAAGTATAAAATATGAAAGAATTTTTGCCATGCTAGTTATTACATTAGTCAAATTTTACTGCCACTATGATTTGTACGCTTTTTTTATCACCTGGTTAATTTTGAACAAATGATCAATCACCGACAAGCTTTTCCTGTTGGAGAAAAAGCATGTCGCCGATTTATCATTTGCCCACAATGAACCAGCTGATAGAAACAGCAAACGAATATAACTTAAAAAACTTTATCCGGGATTCATCGATTTAAAAAAAAAGGATTCGACAGCATTTACCATAACAATATAGGAACCGCATTGGAACGCAAAGGAGTGGATAAAGGGTATACAAAAATAATAGAAAACATGTACATGGATAATAAAGGATACGTAGAGATGGAAAGAAGAGGGAAAATATTCCCTATAGGAAAAGGAGTCAGGCAGGGAGATTCCCTATCACCAAATATTTTTATAGCAGAGCTGGAGCGAATCTTCGAATCCTTGGACTGGGAAGACATGGGAATCTCACTTAATGGAATGAAGCTGGACACGTTAAAATTTGCAGACGACGTGATTTTGATAGCAAGTTCAGGGGAAGAACTAGTGATAATGATCAATCAGTCAAAACAAAAAAATTCTCTCCATGGATTGATATTGAAACCTTAAAAAACTGTCAAAATGATCAACGGCCTTTCGGAAGATATTAGACATAACTTCATGTGCATGAAGATTTCCGATGAAGTAATTTTTCTGGGGCAAATAATTTCATTTGTAAATAAGGATGCCAAGGAAATTGAATCCAGAACAGGTAAAGCATGGAAGAAATTTTGGAGTCTAAGATATATTTTTAAAAGCCGTCAAAATATTTGGTACAAAAAAATTGTATTCGAAAGCTGTATTATATCATTATTTACTTATGAGTGGGAAATATGGTCTCTGACTAAGAATTTGGAGAGGAAGATTAACGTCTGTCAACAAAGAATGGACTGAATAATACTTAGAGTCTCTCTGGAAAATAAAGTTAGCTCGGTTCGATTAAGAAAAGAAACCATGGTTACCGACGTCATAAGCTACGGTAGAAAAATGAAGTGGACCTGGGGAGACCATCTCATGAGGAAATACGAAGACATCTAGGCGAGCTGTATAGTGGACCCCCTGGACAACGCAAGCGCTATGCCGACGAAATAACAAAACAGTGTGGCGGTTCATTATGGATGAGGCACGCTCGAGATAGAGAATTCCGGTTTTAAGGTTCAGCTAGTCTCTGCTGAAAAAAACTCTTATCTCCCACACGGGAAGGTCAATTTGTGAATATGTTCAACGTATATATTCATTTTTTGTTCTTTAATTATTTCCTCGTATGCTGATGACACATGTGTGCTCACAGTTAGTAATAACCCTTTGATTGGATCCCAAACTCTCCAGTCCCATATCACAATCCTCGAAGAATGGTGTCGAAATTGGAGGATAAAAATAAATCCCAACAAATCACATTTACTCTTCCTCGTAAACCTGCCGTCTGCCCTACAGTATACTTTAATAATGTGGCTCTTACCCCTGTAGAACATATTCGTTACCTTGACAAACGACTAACCTGGAATCCTCACGAAAGACTGAAAATACAGGAAACTGCACGCAGATTCAGACTATTACAGCACTTACTAGAAAAACGGTCTAAATTTCCAACTCATTACAAAAGACTGATCTACAGGACCATAATAAGGGCCATCTGGACATATGGAGTTGAGCTTTGGGGCTCCACTAAACCTTCGAATTCCTCTCGTATCCAATCCTTACAATCCAAAATTCTTCGTAAAATCCTCAATGCTCCTTATTTTGTTACTAATAATACCATCCATAAAGACCTAAGTGTTCCTTATGTAACCGATCTAGCCCGAACCCGATATCATTCCTTCCATAATAAACTCCCTAAACACCCAAACCCACTAGTTTCTAACCTTGCTCCCTCTTTCATTCCTGGCAATCTTCCGAGGCGCCTGAAACAAAGATGGCCTTGTGACCTTATATTGTAAAATGTTTTTAGAGTTCTACTACTGGGTAGTTTCTCTACAAGCTGTAATCATGTCATTATCATTATGTCATTATGATCAAATTTACTTGTATTTTTATACAGTTGTAAATATCAATTAAAAAAAAAATAAAATTCCTATGAATGATTTTTTTGTATTTACACATAAATAAAGATTTATTATAATTATGATTTGTACTTTCGCTCCATTTTTATCCACTTGGAAATTTAAAGAAATAAAATATTTAAAAAATTACACATTGCATGATGATAAGAAAAAATTTTAGTTCTACATAATAATTCCTATGATCCTGTTTTTTATACAGTATCCTAAAGAAACAAATTCACTATCTAATTAAAATCCCATCCTGATAACCAGTTTTCGTGGTGTAGTGGTTATCACATCTGCCTAACACGCAGAAGGTCCCCAGTTCGATCCTGGGCGAAAACATATATTTTATATCTTAGATTTATATAATATTTTATATAGTTTTTTCAACGTTGCATATCAATATTGTAATTTATCAGTGAATTATTTATAATTATTATTAGTATGGATATTTTTTTAGATTATTTAAATATTTTGTATTCCTTTAATTCTATTTTCATGTACCATAATGAACATTGTTATATAGTATCTAGAAAGATTGAAAATATAAATTAATTTAAAGTATTTTGGTAATTTTTTTTCTTTCGTTTGCCTTGTTTCAAGTTTTAAAAAATAAATCAATAAATGTTGTTCTCACCTTTTTTAAAATTTTTTTTCCTGATATCTCTTATTTTTATACACACCTTTTAGATATGTGGCCACTGCTTTACAGTCTGCTCCTGCTCTTTCGTATCTTATACGATAAGATATATATATAAACCAGAAGGATAGACAGAAACAACAAACATACTATTTTTAAATTATTTAAACACTCAACTTCATGTAGGCTATTCTACCCAGGTCACAACAACAATTCTAATTAGTCAACTTTTACATTAAAACCAAAATTAAAATTCATTTATCACCGTCACTTGTTACAACTTTATCACAACCTGAAGTAGAGTGTTTAAATAATTTTAGTTCTAAAATTGTATTAAGATTACCCTGAGGATGGTCGGGTTGGCCGAAACGTCGGACTTATATGAAAAAAAAGTGTGTTGGGACAAAAATGGATAATTGGAATTGTTAATCGATCCTTGAGAATGGTTGAGAGGCACAAAAGTCTGGCCAAGAATATCCAAGCAATGGTGTCGAAACCTGATCCAGATCCTTATATCGGTACGTTTCGAAAGAGGTGCTGTCTGGTGAAAGCTGAACAATATGTTGGGATTGTTATATGGATACAGACCACGCCATGGATAATAATAAATCGGACATAATCTTAATAGACCGTAATACGAGAAGTGGATATGCGAGTGATGTTGTTCTAACCGACGAAAATTCAAATAAAACATTTTCGAAAAAGATTAGGAAATATCAAAATTTATACCAAGAACTTGAGAAACGTTATAGATTAAAGGATGTAAAGGTATATCCTGTGAGAATATCTTGTAACAGCCTCATCGCTGGCGATATTATCCCCTTGTTTGAGAATACAGTCTGAAAAAGTATTGGGAGGGCAGAAAGCAGTTTTATTCAGCATAGCCAGTGTTGTGAGATATGTAGTTTAAAATATGAGCTAAGCCATTGGCGCAACGGGTAGGTGAATATTTCTGGCAATAAACAAAAATAAAATGAAATTATAAAGTAATATAGATGCCATGCAGATTCTGGCTTTTAACCCATAGTAAATAAAATATAAAAATTAATTTTTTTTCATGTATTGATTTTCATTTATTTCAGTTTCTTTCTATATTTAGTCAAAAGGAGGCTTCCAAAGATAAATTGGTTAAACTTTTTTAAAGTTCAGTAGCATAATGAAAATTCTCAATGATTTGCTAACATTTACACAATTCTCTGTCTCAACTTAGAATTATTTCAAATAGGTCCCGAAATATTAATATTTTGTTTATTTAGTGAATATAACAAGGATAATTTCTCGCCTTTCTTCTGCCCTCATGACGTGTAAATACAGTGTAATCTTAGTAATCCCAACAAATATTTCGCAAAGGGGTGTTCGGATGACTGAAAAATTCGGATGAAAGAAAATATTTTTAAAAAATGGTGTAAAATAATTCTTCCCTCACGTGGTGGATTGAGTGTGCACAACGATTCTCAGGTCGATTGTGTAAATATTGTATATAAGAGTGTAAATGTGACTAGAGATTGTTTTTTTTTTTTTATTTATATTTTTCATACACATAATTTATTATTTTCATTTCCTTTATCCTTCTATTTGTATTTTAAGAGAGATTTTATTTATTTTTATGTACTTTTTTTATTTATTTTCATTCTTATTTTAGTATCATTCATCACTATTACTTATTGCCCACAATAGTATGGCAGATTGTAATATCTATCAATTAAATAAAGTTTTTTTTTTAATTTTTAGTATATATTTTTTGGGAAATTAGACAGTTTGAAGTTTAAAATAATTAATCTTTTTTTAAGTCTTTTTTTTTTTTTTTGTCAGGTGCAATGAATGTTAAGACATCGCTGGTCAGTAATCGTATTTTGGTCTGCTACAATTCGTTTTTCTTTTACATATCCAGTAATGCTAAGTGATAATTTTCTATGTTAAAACTATAAAATCGTTCACCTATAAGTAAAAAAAAATACTTATAAAAATAAAAAATACTCTTTGTATGGATTAATTTAAAACGCAATAGAAAAAATGAGTTCACCAAAACAATTTGTACGATACATATTTCTAATAATAACTAAATTAGTTTTGCAACCCATAACGTATATATAAGAGATATTATGTACTTCTGATTTCTACAAAATGTATTTTAAACACTTTCACAGGAATTAGATTACTCGATATCAAAACTGTAAAAATTGTGTCTGCGAAAATGGCGTGTCATTTGGTTGAACTCACAAAGTTTTGAGAGTTCTGGCTTCCCCACTGAATCACAATTGCTTGCTGGCATTTTCACGAAATCACAATCAAATTCCAAAAAATATCCAACAGGAGTTGAAAAAGGCATGACTGTTTCTTTTTTAGAGCTCTCACTCTCTTCTAACCTATATATCGGTTAACAGTTAAATATTTTAAAACAAATTTCTCAACGTGTTTTTAGCTTTAATGGCCAGAAATCTCAAAATCTTTGTGAGTTTCCACTAAATGATACGCCAACTTCACAGACACATACAAATTTCCATATACCTTGCCTATATATCGGGAAGTTAAAAATGTCCTTTACACACGTGAGCTTTTATTTGAAAACATATATGCTATTGTCTGATAAGTTTTCTAAAAAAAAAACCGGTTTTTGTTTTAACGCTAGTTCGGATTACTGGAGTGTTTGGAGTACTGAAGTTGGGACTAAGGAGATTATACTATACTAGCGTTTGTAACAGCAACTTAATTAAAGTTACATTCCCGATGGATAGTTTGGATAAGAATTGATGATTTGTCATAGAGAACCAAAGTGGTTTAAATAAGTATTTCAACCAATTTAGATTGGTCGAAGAATTTCATCTAGCTAAATTTTTAGTGTTACAAAACATTTCAACTAGAGATTATTTAAAAGAACATATATCGAAGTACATAGGCCTGTCTAGAATCGCACTGCTAACAAAATTAGAGAATTCAATTTGATATTAGATTTTACACTTGTTTGTTCCCCTTCACTCACAGTGATTTTCTTTGGTCATACCGTCAACTCCCATCACCCTGCATTTATTCAAGCTCTTTCTTGGGATTAAAAACCTTCTTGAATTTTCGACTAGGCTATGATATGGTACATACAGTTGGACGTGAAGGATCGTAAAAAAAATGATGAGGAGACATGGTTCTTATTGATGAGAGAATTGTTCCTAAAGTTTCTACGATGATTTATCGTCATTTTTTGTGAAATGAAGAAGGTATTGTCGGATTGTTGTATTCCACAATTAATTGTTACTGTAGGAGAGAGATGTTCTTACGATAACAATTTGAACCTATTAGAAATCTTTTTTTCAAATCTATTATTGTATTATATTTGTGAAATACCTTGTGGTAAATGAGTCTAAATTTAAACAATGATAAATATACAAAAAGAGAATTTTTCTGTCAAATTAATATCTCATAAAGAACAGAACGTTAATATGCTACATTAAAGAAAAGGACGACTATCTACGATTAAATTTTTCAAAATAAAACCGAAACTTCTTTTTTACTCAGATGTGCCACAAATAAGGCAGAGCAGTGATATGTATATTTATCCTTCGTGATACCCTGGGTTCCCTAATGGCCCTCTAACCTCTCTTTTATAGCGAAAACTTACGATCCCCCGATTTTCGAAACGCTTAACTTTTTACACAAAACTAAATTGAACTACATGAGTAAGTTTTCACTAAGTATACTAGGACATCGCAATATAAATTCCCTTTTGTCCAAATAAAAACAAGGTCGGTGCCCCCTTGGAAACCGTGTGGTATTCGCCGTATATAGGTTTCCACTACAAACTTAAACAACAGAAATGAGTAAAATGACTTTATTCTAACAGATTATAAACTCAACTTAAACAAACTTAGTGGTTACAGGTCTCTCTCTCTCTTCTTTTTTTTCTTTTATATATACTTTTAATGGATAAATAAAAATCTGATCTTATTTAGCAATGATCTTGCTGATGTGAATTTACTTTATGGCGTGAATGTAATTTTGCTTTGTGTAATCTATTTTCATATAAATATTTTAAATTATATAATTTTCCTCTGCTTCATTTTGTGGGATTACTATTTTTACCAAATGTTTTTTGGTGATTATTTTGCATATATAAAAATATATGTGTATGTAA
>NW_027113242.1:1174815-1217436 GCF_000696795.3 Halyomorpha halys | reverse complement strand
TGTAGTCTCAGAGCATCATGGTTTATTTAAAATTGTAAATAATTCAAGAACAATAAAATCTCTCTCTCTCTCTCTCTCCCTCTCTCTCTCTCTCTCTCTCTCTCTCTCTCTCTCTCTCTCTCTGTCTTTTTTTTTTATATATACTTAGCTGAGGTTTGATGAGTCGATTCTGTGAAATATTTGGAGGCGAGGGGCCTCCGTGTGATGTTTGAAACAAAGAAGAAAAATTAAAACAGCTAGTAATTAAAGATGAACGATAATTAGAAAATAATAATAATAATTAAAAGTCGAAAATAGTAGGGGAGGGGGGAAAGACAAGAGGGGAGTTAAAGGGTGTTGTTTGTGGAGTTGGGAGGGGGATAGGGTGATTGAAAGGAATAGTGGATTGAAGGAAGCAGGGAGACTGTCAAAGAACTTGATGTGTCTCCATGGGATGTATTGTTGTACCGTTTCTAGTTTAAGTTCGTTATGGATGAGCGTAATGTTACGTCTCTCTAGTAATGTTCCTCTGCAAATCTTGTGTAGTGTGCTGTTCGGGTATTATTGTAGTGATTGCTGGGCTGTTGGGTATAGGGAGTGTAGTAGAGGTGCTCCGTGTAGTAGTGATGGTCTGAGTATTGCCTTGTATATAATTAGTGTAAGTCTGAGTGACAGCCCTGGTGTATAAATAAGATGTTTGAGTTGATATGACGATCTGTATTCTGTTTTGCTAGTGTGGGGCGATTGAGTGGAGAGATTCCAGTTTCATGCCAAAGTATGTGAGATGTCTTTTGGTTTGTTAGTGACAAGTTTTGCTGCTGGTGTAAGAAGACATGCCTGGTCCATGGCCTTGTCTGCATTCATGCCTGCCGAGTATATGGCTATGTCATCACCTTATGCAGATATTTGAACTTTGTCAATTTTAATCTCGATTATGTGAGCAGTGTAGATTTTAAATAATACTGATGCAGGATCAAGGCTGGTACCCTGGGGAACAGGGCTCAGGGGTGGAGATTTCAGTTTTGACCCGGACTGAGAAGGTCTCACTGATATCAGATCCAATAATTTCGACACAGTTCGTCAAGGAATCGGTGAAGCCTTAGTTGTTGAATATGTGCGGAGTGAGATACAGAGTCAAAGCTTGAGCAAAGTCTAGTGAAATCTTGGCTGTGGCAAGGTTCCTGTTGAGATTATTTGCTGCATCCCTTTCCAGCTTGGCTACATTGTGGTAGCAGCTCTTAGCACGAGAAAACCCGGTTTGTTCCGGGGGAATAATGTCATCTGTCTTAGGTTGCCAGAGCTAGACAATTTAGTATATAAGTAGGTCATTAGCTAGGGCGGGAGGGGTATTTACTCAGGGCAGGAGGGAGTGACCTTGGTGGCTTGATCAGGTTGTTCTGCACAATGTGGCAACGTCGCAAGGAATGTATGAGATTTGGCAACATGACCTTTGTTTACATTGATGCAGTTGACCTACATTATGGTCAAGTCAACGACCGAGTGCCCAGTCAATGCACTCAAGTCAAGTTTATTTCTTTTACCTGTCTTGACCTTCGATGTGCATTGTCCGGGAAGGGGGTGTGCGGTTGATTCTCCTTGAGATTTATTGGCCATTAAAGGAATAGATGTGGTGGTTACCTCTTGTGCGACGTCTGACTTCGACCTAATTCATCTTGCTTTGAAAAGGTTCCATGACCTTGAACTATTTGTTTTTATTCAGTTATTTTCTGTCAACAGTCAGGTCACAATCCGTCGTTTATAACTACTTATATATGTATATTGGAGGTGTGGGAATAGGGGGAAAGGGAGTATGACCAATCAGACAATTTAGGAAATCAGGTGGGGCCTAGAGAGCCTATGATATTAGGGAGAGAGAAATACTTTATTCACCTATGCTGCCTAAATACATCAGGTTCCTATCTCACACAGCATACTTATCAATCCGTAATTGGACATATATAAATTACACATACATGGTATAATAAAATATAAAGAAATAATTTTTTCTTCCCTACAGTTTTCTTTTACAATCAATTTCGGTCTATACACCAAATAAAAATGTTTCAGTTCATTCCTTTTTTCTTTTTCATTTCTGCTCCTCCAATTTCACCATTTCACAATTTTTTAATTCACCCGATCAACAAATTCGCTCTCTGGAATTCATCCTACTAGATCCTCTTCAGTGACCCGCTAAACAAATTCACAATTAGACGGCAATGTGAGATCAGACCATCATTTATAGTCACAGCAGTAGATCAGTTTACCAAAAACAAACAAATAGATACATTTCACGAGAATAAGACTAACACATAGATTCAAAGGAAAATATAATATAAAGCCGGTTACAGGAAACACTTTAATGGATAAATAAGTTTAAAAAAAAAAAAAAATAATAGTACTAATAAAATAAATAAAATAAAATAATTTAATGAATAAATAAGTTAAAACACACATACAGAGAGGTCAACATATTAAAATAAATAAATAAAACAATGAATAATCTCCGAGCTAATTCCCACGCAGGTGATGGTGTATGATCCTCAGGGAGTCCAAAATAATATTTTCCGCCAAGATCGGAATATCCCCAATGCTAACACCTAGGCCTTCTAAGAAGCTCCTTGTTCTATCTGGTATTGTTCCACGAGATCCAAACCAGAGGCCTCTCACGGTGAACTCTCTGTCTTCGAAGGTCTTGCGGAATCCTTAAGGAAAGGGACGCATTTTTCATATATTACCTTTTTTCCCCTTTCCACTCCACCTTCCTATTCGAGGTCATTACTATCAAATCTTACCGTCGGATCCAAGACCATAGCCGTGTCTCCGACTTATCTTATATCTTACGGATCCGTCGGTGTCAATACAATAGACCTTCTATATCTGGGAGGGAGAAAAGGCGTGTCTAGAAGGAGGATTGATTTTTTCTCACGGCTTTCCAAGCACTGGAATAGTGGTCCAGGGTTTGGTCAAAGCGGTTTGGGTTCAGAGCAAATGGGAAATCAAAAATATAAAGGGATAGGGACTATTCTTAGAAAGACGTTATTTATGGGGTTTTCTTACAGAAATTTTATGTGTAACATTGGCAACCTAATGTCAATGTCAAGGTGTACTTGAGAAGGGACAAGTTGCCTAAAATTGTTCGAATGATAATGCCGGTTTCTTATCTCGCGAAATTGTTTAGAATTAATGTGACTGTTTACGTTGAGTAAACATTTTCTAAAAGAATGTATCTAATATATGAATCATACTTTCGGTACCATTCCTTTCATACCAGAGAGCGGTTGTAGAAACAAAAAAGAGCAGCTTGAGAGACAGTGAAAAAACAGGAACATAGACGAAACTGAAATGTATGCATACATAAAGATATATGAAATCCAAACTTGCAAAGAATGAATGTTCGGGTGATGTGTGGCAGTTATAAAGAAAACTGTAAAAATCTACTAGTACACAACTAAGGGAGCAGTATAAACTCTAGATAAGGTTGTCAGCGAATATACTTACAAGAGACAAACCAGTAGGCGCCAAGATGGTCAGCAAATATACTTGTAGGAGTTTCACAGAACGAGCATCTCAATACAAAGATAGGTATATCACTAAGTGTAGTCTTCTGTTGGAAACGTAATAGGTAGGTCTTGGCATATTTACATTTATTTTTCTGACAGCTCTAATAATAAACAATAAACATAATTGTTATTGATCAATTAAATTTGAATTTACTATAATAAATCATAAAAATAGGTTTTATGTTAAATTTAATTAATTTACAATTTAAAAAAAAGAAGTTAAACGAGTGGCATTTACAGGCACTATTCTATATTCATTTATTTATTTGTTCTCCACTGTTTCACCTTGATTAAATTTGAATTGTACAAGATTATTTCATCAGAATGTGTTAAATTAAATAAGAGAAGAGTTACCATAGAATTCGAAGAGTAGTATTTGACTTTAACACGGTTATATTTGGTTTAAATGAGATTGGAAATTGGAAACTCTATGTATGACCTATTTCCTCCTAAGCCATCGTATTGAACAACTCATAAAATTGAAATTTATTCTTTGATCACAAAACGTCAATTGAATTTAAGAGCGGACTAAAGATTGCCCTTGGAGAGCTGAAGGGCTTGAAATGGGTTAGTTGCTATTCAGAGGGCGCTGCTGGTGAGTAGAGTTTAAACTTATTATCACTTGCCATGCTTTTTATATTGGCTTAGAAAAATGAAGGGGTTTCACCACGAATTCTGTTAGCATATTGATCAACATCCATGATAGTAATAGTTGAATTAATTCCACTTAGGGAAATTTATTTAAGAGAATCAGGAAGTTCAACCAGAATTTATTTTAAGATGATATAGAATTTTTAAATCATAATTTCATTCGCTGATCACCGAAATGCAGGGTAGATTCAATTTTGTCCGAAATAGAAAAAATTTACTATTTCGTCTATCTCGGATCAGATAATAAAAGTATTAACTCTCCGCATAAAAAAAAAATTTACTTCTTTTTTAAAAACACAAACAAAACAATGTTTTTAGTATTTCTTTATTGAGGAAGTAATTGCCCAACCCTACAATTAAAAACTGTAAATTGTAATTGCATGGCTGGGCATATATCTTCATCCCTATGGAATTCTATTCCCTCTTTCAAACGTAGTTCTAATACCCTTCCAACCTTCAAATCCCGTATCTTCGACCACCTTCTGTCCACCCAATTTCGGAAGAATAAGTTGAATGTTTTAAACAAGATTTATATATTTCTGTACTTAATGTCTCAGATTTTTGTTTATTCTTGTAAATATGTACAATAGCAGAAATTGTGCCTTTCCATTTATTAGTTTTAGTTTAATTATGTTTGATTTTTTCTATTACTTATTATCAGAAGTGTTTGTCATCTTATGTTTTATGATATGACATATGATTTTACTTTATTTATTCTATTCTTATTTTATATATTCTGTTAATTATTGTTGTTCATTTTTATTTTGTATTTCACTCTAAGACTCTGAAGCCTAATTCTATTCTAAAGGGATCAATCCCAGAATAAATAAATATTATTATTATTATAAATAAAAGTGAAAAACAAACAAACATAGTTGTACTGAAAATAACACAATATACTATCCTCCTTTGATATACCTTAAATATATAATACAATATAATATACTCGTACTATCTAATGTACTTTTAGATATAGGTTTTGTTTATTTTGTCAGTTGTTTGAAGCCCAAAATAGTCCATTTTGTCCATAGTAATAAAAGTGGAGGCATGAGCAGTTTCATAAATTGCCTACATTAAAGTTCATAATCAACATCTTTGATGTCTTTCTTTTATTTTAAGATTCAGCAAGCAAGATTGGGACCTAAAGTTGTAAATACGATGAAAACTTTATCAATAGATACCAGCTATTGTTTTGATATTTATCCATGGCTGGATCATCGTCTGATCCTCTGATATTCGTAATTTTGGTACAATTTTCGTGAGTAATTAATGTTTTGCTACTTTTCTAACTCTTTTTATACACTAGAAATTGTTGAAATAGCGCATCTGCCACTGAATAATATATTTTATTAGCAGCACAATAGTGTATATATACATTAAATAAAATGAACTATCATATTTTAGGATACATTTGTATTTCTACGAGCAGGTAACTTAAATGCTATGCATTACAATAATATAGCAGTGAAATTCAGCAGTAAACATATCTAATATATATCCAATTAGGGGGGGGGGTGGTATAACCCACCTCTCCTTCAAAGTAAAAGTGAAGCCAAAAAGGTCACGCCCACAGAAGAAAGGTTTACAGTGAGGTTAATAGGGGTATCCACCTAAATCTTCAGGTGAGAGTTGACGAGAGCCCAAGTAAATGGAAAACCATTATCAGGGAGGACACCAGCGAAGAATTGAACCGGTGTTGGATAACAAGCCCAGGAGGTCCTTAAGGAAATAGTTCCCCATCATTCGGTCACGGATAGAAGCAACGAGGGTCCTCCCAGACTACTGGCTCTCTCAATTTCTCACGGGGCATGAGGGATTTCGAGCCAAGCTTCATGGCCAAGGGGTTGATATCTACCTCCTATGCCCTAGTTGTGGTGTTCCGGACCCTGCTGAGCAAATAATCATAGACTGCACCACCTTTGATGCATTACGGGCCAGATTCCTGAGGGAAACCTCAAGAACTCTACGACCTCACAGAGAACTAGTAAGCAAAGAAAACTATCCGTATTACAAAGAATTACTATACGGGTGGAAAACAATTATTGGAGCAAGACATTTCAATATTCGTCAAAGAAGAAGACCAGCCCCTGGATGCCTGCGGCCGGAAGAGGCACAGAAGGTTGAACCTTAAGACTGAAAACTCATGAAACCTGTAGGAAAACTGTATATGAATCATTATAATTGTAAATTGATTTATTAGCAGTAGTTTGATGATGGATATGTAACATCGAACTGCTGCTGCACACCTGTATTGCTTTTAAGGTAGGGGAAGGTGGAAATAAATAAAAAGGAGTGTCCACCATTGATCTAAACTGAAACCGAAGAAGACCAGTGATTGGCTCCTACTGTTCCCCTACTCCTCTGCCACGCCCCTGAAAGGCAAGTAAGGCCTGTCTCTTGGGCTTCAATTTTCCTACCAGCTTATACCCTCCTTCCTCCAAGTTAATAAATGGTGGTTGTTCATCAAATATGTTCATCTGTTCTGAGAAGGTGTTTTTGTATAGTAATAATTATTTCTATTTACCAATTTAGTTATTTACATCAATGCATCAATTATTTTATATCAACTTATTTGTTTGAACATGGCTATTAAGAAATTTTGAGCTTTTATTGTGGTCAAGGAATTCCACTGTTGCTTATTAATGCAATTTATTTTATAATTATGATATCTTATTAGCTCGGAAGTTTAATTATTTTTCCTGATTGACATCTTACAACTGGCAGAGCAGTAGAGGGAGCGAACAAGATAATGTTTGGTTGTCTACTGTTTTAGTTTAGAATACAATAAGGGACATTTCTATTAAACTCAACGTAAACTAAATCTCAAGGTCTATGGTGGCCTTTTTGGGTTCACTTTTGCTTTTAAGAACAGTAGGATTATGTCACCATTTACTCCTCTCCTCCCCATCTGATTTTGCCCCGCTTTTCACTAATATCGCTTGTTTATCTTTATCCAGTGGGATGTGATGCCTGTGGTTTGCCTTTTTTTTCCTTCATAATGGCTGACTTGACATAATTAAATTACCCATAGTAAACTATAAATTATTTAATATAAATAAATAGGGATAAAATAAAATAAATGGTAAACAGTAGAAACGCGAGAAATTTCGGTGATATAAATATAGAAAGAAATACGTTTGAACAGGTAGATAGGCTTATGTATTTAGGTTATAAGGTAACTAGAAAAAACAAAATTTATCAGAAAATAAAAGCTAGGTTGAAGGCGGGAAATGCTTGTTATTTTTCAATTTCGAGACTGCTTAGCTCACACCTTTTATCGAAAAACTTAAAAAATTAGAATTTACGAAACTATTATCCTTCCCACTGTTTTTTATGGATGCGAGACATGGCCTCTTTTACTTAGGGAATAACAGCGCCTTACCAAGACCAAGAAGGATGAATTAACGGGAGAATTTAGAAGACTACACAACACTGAATAAAGGGACCTACGGCCGGTAAATATAATTTAAGTCAGGTTGTAGGGCTCAGTAATGAGCGGATAAAATGTAAATAAACATTGAACCGACAGGTAAACGTCCGAGGGGTAGACCGATTTGGTGGTATCGGCATCGAAATTTCGGGTTCGTTAGGCTTTCATTATTATTATTATAGTAAAATTTAAAATTGTTTGACATGGAGAATATGATTGAATAGCCAAGAATAAATGATTATCTATTTACAATCCTCTGACATTTAACAAACTATAGTACGTGATCCTCAAACATAAGCTTAAATATAAGATGAAAATCTAATCACTTTTTTTTTTTTTTTAAATTTTTGCCATTATTCTCAAAAATATTTTTCATAAAAATTTATTTATAACAGAAAACCTTAGACATTAGTTACACGATGTTTTTACTTCTTCATTCCAAAACAAAAAGTATGAAAACCCAAGCAATAAGGCGCAAACTGGATTGCAAACTTAACAGAATCTAGATTCCCCTCAACAGCCTGTTGTCACGTGTTACGTATCGGTCTAGTAGTCACAGCTGTCACTAGGGGGAGCCACAATTTATAATTGAACTGAAATAATTCAGAATTTTAGAGTACAATTAAATTTTAAAATACTTAAAGTGATTTAGGAAAGTGGGTAAAATAGATAATATCTCCAAATTAAGAGATTTTAAAAATAAATTCCCAGCCAGATAAGGTCCAATAATAGCTTATGTAGGTTAAATAGTAATAAAATTGCGCAGACAGGTTTTTAAAAATGATTACTAGATAAGAAACATAGAAACATACCAGTATTTGAAGTTTCCCAACCCAAGCCCGAGATTTACTAGCCATAGCTTTATGCTATAATACAATAGCAACATGTAAGACAACAGGTCTTATTGCTGCCGTAGATAAACAATAACAATTACATGTTAATATACACGATTTTATTTTCGCTATATTTTCATTTTTTTTTTATCTAAAATCGAACTATGATAATAACCATGCCGGTCAATCGATATCATATCAACCAATTTAATTTAAAAGATAAAACTGTAAAAAATGTATTTATTTTGTTCCGTACGATTATATTATCTATATTCAGAGAATTGGAACCTGGTCATTCATTAATTTTTTAGATTTTTTTTTTTGGATACTGAATTTTACTAACAACAATGTTTTCCTAGATTGCATTCCTTCATTACATATGGTAAGGATATTATGTTGAGAGAGTTCGTAAGCATACATAATAATAATAATCTTTATTTAAATAAAGATTAATAAAACCTATATCTAAAATTACATTAGATAGTTCGAGTATATTATATTGTATAATATATTTAAAGTATATAAAAGGATAGTATATTATGTTATTTTCAGTACAACTATGTTTGTTTGTTTTTCACTTTTATATATAATAATAACAATATTTATTTATTCTGGGATTGATTCCTTTAGAATAATTTATAGGCGTCAAAATTAGGCTTTAGAGCCTTAGAGTAAATTACAAAATAGAGATGAAATTACAAGATGACATAAAATAAAATAATACAACGAATTTAAAAATATACAAATAAACAACCATAATTAACAGAATATATAAAATAATGATAAAACAAATAAAATAAAACCACTTGTCATATCATAAAACATAAGATGACTCATAGTAAATAAAAAGAAAATGATAAAAAACCAAAAACAATTACACTAAAAAGTAATAAATGAAAAGATATAATTCTGCTGGTGTACATATTTACAATTACAAACGAAAATCTAAGACATAAAATACAGAAAATATATAAAGCTTTTTTGAAACTTTCAATTGTTATTCTTCCGGAATTGGGTGGACGGAAAGTAGTCGAAGATAGGGGATTTGAAGATTGGAAGGGTGTTAGAACTACGAATAAAGGAGAGAATAGAATTCCATAGGGAAGAGGAACGGATGAGGAAAGATCTACCAAAGGCTGCGGTTCGATGGGCAGTTACATATAAGGCTGAAGGCCGTGAGCGGGTATTGCGGGAATGCACTGAGGACTTAAACTGAAGGATATCTGAGATGTACGATGGACGGCGGGATCGGATAACTTGATAGAGAAAGGAAGCAAGGAAATATTTACGATTGAAGGAGGGGTAAAGCCACTTCAACTCTTCATAAAATCGGGCGACAGAGGAGTCCCTGGGGACCCCTAAGATGAATCGTACAATTAAACATGATAGTTAAGTGACTGTTAGTCTACCGATATTATTTCTGCTATTAACTATCACCCAGTAGTGCTATTGCGACAGCACAAACTTCCAGTTGTAATCATAACAATACTGATTCTCCAAGAACGAGAAAAGTGATGGTTATTTGTGGAGTAAAACGGGTGTTTTTAAGGCGTTGATCAAGTATTTTTGGTCGGGGGATTCAGCAGGGCTGGATTTTACAGAAATTTTTGTGTCATTTTCTCGGTTTTCAAACATATCATTATGTTAATAATGTTAATGTTAGCTGTGATATCTTTTTAAACATATCACAGATATTGGAGGATATTATACCTTTTTCAAATTTTATCTTAGTCAATAACCTATAAGATATTATTAAATTAGGGAACACTATGCACTAATTTTTTTATTACATTAATGCTAATAAACAAACCTTTCTCTAACAAGATATTTAATTAAATATGAACATCAGTTTTCAACTCTCTGAACATAGTAAGAATATAAATAAACTACCTTTGATACGGATTGACCCATATCTTTTTAAAAATAGTTGTTGGTTGTTGGTTTATGTTCATGAATTCTGAAAGGTTCAGTAGTAGCCGGATGATTAATATAAGATACAGTCTACTCCTAAATTGACTGTTCGCATAAATCAGTAAGAGAACAACAATAACACGCAAACAGTCCAATTAGTTACTGAAAGCAATCCATCCATTTTTCGGGAATAATATATTACTGAAACAAATCAAAAACCAGGACAGACAGTGAGTATTAATGGAATAAATTAGCGACGGGGAGAATATTTG
This sequence comes from Halyomorpha halys, assembly GCF_000696795.3. Lineage (NCBI taxonomy): Eukaryota > Metazoa > Arthropoda > Insecta > Hemiptera > Pentatomidae > Halyomorpha > Halyomorpha halys. The sequence continues at coordinate 1,206,800 of NW_027113242.1, read as the reverse complement.
AATAGTAAGTGGAATAATGAAGGTACTCCACTCGGCTCGGCTCAAATGAATTTACATTGAAATGCCCTCTATAATGAATTATACATCTAGGAAACAAATAACATTTGTCATCGGCCGGCAAGATCACAAAGGTAACCAACACCAAACTGTCCCTCTAACTGTAATGGGTCCGATGGTTATTTGTGTATCAGGAAACCTTAAAGATTCTCTAGTAAACCTAGAAACTATGACTACATACCAATTTTGGTAATTGAATTTCCCGAGTGTTTTAAGAGAGTTTTTTTTTCAAACAATAAGGTTATACCTGTCCACACACACTCTCCCCCTCTCCACACACAGTCCCACCCCTGTCCACACACAGTCCCACCCCTGTCCACACACAGTCCCGCCCCTGTCCACAAACACCTAAAGGCGGACCAGGCCCATTTTTACAAATTATACAACTATTGATTTAATTGTATAACTGTTATGTATATAAATTCCATAGTTCATATTGTGTAATTGTTTTCAATATAATGTAAGTCTTTATTTCATCATTTTAATTTGTACTTCAAGTGTCAGGTATCAAACGGATTGTCCCGTGACAGTCACTGGCAGAGTGTCAGGTATCAAAAGGATTGTCCCATGACAGCCACTGGCATAGTGTCAAGCATCAGACGGATTATCCCGTGACGGTCACTGGCAGAGTGTCGAGTATCAGACGGATTATCCCGTAACAGTGACTGGCAGAGAAGATATCTAAGTCTATGGTTAGATTTTTTGCTCCCTCTGTTTTATAAGGTTAATTTAACTGAAGAAGGAGACATGGTTTAGTTTTGAATTCAGTATGCCGTTGACTTTGCAACCGATCACACATTCGCACCGCAGTTTAGTGCTTCATCAGTTCTAAAAATCGTTTTTGTGAATTATATTAATTTTTTTTTATCCAAAGTGGATAGCAGAGCAAAAGTACTCCCACATCGCTCCGATTGACTGAAAGATATTTTATTGAAATTATTCTGGCAACTGCCAATAATGCCAAACCGTATAGACTTTGTGTAGTGTGCTGTCAAGTAGTAAGGAAGGAAACAAGATACTACAGCTCAGATCGTGACAACGGCTAATGTATCCCGTGTTTTAAAATCTATCATACACAGACTACTAACAAGGTACGCACGAAACATGTGTTTTTACGTTTATTATTGCATGCCGAAGTATTTCCGAACATAACTGTGAACCTTTTGTGTAAAGTAAAATATTACACGATGATAACTAAAACGTCTTTTACTAAAATAATTATAATACGGAGAAAGTTGAAGTTGAGATCATCCCCCTACCTTTCTAGTAATAAGATGTATTAGATGAGAGAAAACACGGTGACGTTTTCGAGGCAAGGCGCTCAAATGCCGCAATTTTTTTACTATTATCACGTTTGTCCGGTTCCATTTACTCTCACTCCACAACATATAAATTGTTTACTTGCTTCAAACGCTACTTTAACAGGGCAATAATTGTGTATCCAATGAATATCCACAATGTTTCTCAATCAAGTTCTGTAGAAGTACATTACTTTACACCTTAATGGAGAACATTGCTTCACTAATCTTAAAAGTTTCGTGTTACACATTGTGGACCATCAGTGGTGATGACAAGACTGGGAGGGAAATAGTAGAAGTATACGTTCCGATTTGTGGTTACAAAGTTTAGTTGAAACACAACCACAGGTATTCTGGGATTTTTATTTCTCCTCCTGTTATTCTCCACTAATCAACTTGCCTCAAACTTTTATTGCTAAATTTCTTATTCTCAAAGTTTGAATAATCTTCAATTTGCTCAAAGTATTTATTTTTATTTAATGAATATATTTTTTTAGTTGTGAAATCCGAAAATATTACTGCATATAATTTAGCATCAGAAATTGGGGATACTTAGCCTGTTATCATTTTATCATAATCATCAAGTCTCCCTATGTTTTTGATTTTTGTCTGATTTCTTTTAATTGCCAAAAACCTTCCAATGAAATATTAATGAAAGCCTTATAAGCATTAGCTATTGATTCTCAGAGGTTTATTATGAATTTTATGAAGTGGTATTAAGTCCCCTCAAGTGTTTTGAACTGGATTTGAAAAAAATAATTAAATATACACAGATCAGTTAAAACAATTTAAACTAACCGATTTTTCCATATGAACTTCAACTTTTTCTCAATGTAAGTGGGTTAAAAATCAAGTATTTAAAAAAAGTTTACTACACGGGTAAAGTAACTCAATTTGATTTTTCAAAAAATCAGAATTATGGATGGAGTATGGTACATAATTTAAAATATTTTAGATTATTTTGAAATATTTAGGTCAATGATATAATATCAAGAGTAAGACAAGGTTTTGAATAAATAATTTTTGTATTGATTATTTTATAAACAGTGAAAATGATCTAATTTAAACATTGTTCTTTGAAATAACATTTAGATGATAAGAAAGCATTCAGGTAATCTGGACCTGTGAAGGAGGAACAACACTTGGGTGAAGGGATCCACATCTGTTGGAGTAGTAAGGCTAAACCACTCTGCAGGATTGGAACACAATAGACCATGTTCTGCTCTGGTTAGCAATACTGGCTCAAGAAAATTAAATAATTATTTCTATTAATATACTGAACACATTATTAATTATATATACTACTGCCTTGTTCCTTATACTGACTAAATCACCTCCTTTCATAAACGTTGGTCAAGTAGAAGTACTTCCTTATAAAATTCTTCCCCCCCTCTGACCCATCATGAGGAATGGTAGTACAGATTTTTCTCTTTATACATATATTTAAAAAAATGTATTGTAAATAATGTACCGATGTATTTTGTTATTATTTTTTATATTGGTTTTTAAAATAGTATACTGTGTGTTATTAAGAAACCCACTTTAATTGGGCAAAATTGCGGTCAATAAATTATTTCTCTCTGTATGTATTATCATAAATATATAAGTAATACTTGAATGTTATTTATATAGGAGAATATATTTTTACATTATATCCTGGAAGGAAGCCAATGACTAAAATGAATAAAATATCGTATTCATTTGTTGATTAAATAAAATATAAGCTAACATATAAAACAATCATTTACAATTTTAAGAATATTTAACTTTGTTTTTAGAAATTTCAGGAACGATTCAAAGAGAAAATGAATTGGGTATAATTATATAACACTTCTCAACATTAAACATATATAAATAATATGTGCATTATGAGTAGAGACCTCATTTTTATGTAGAAAACCCCCGAAAAACTTTAAAAAAAAAAAACCAAAATCTTGTTTGTTACTATTTGCTTTTGAGCTAGGATTCACGATTTCTCAAAAAAAATATTTCCCTTGAAATCTCTTACTAAATATTCCGTATATAAGTATGCGAAAGTAAAAAATTATTGGGATGACGGTAGCAGGGTGTTAACGCGCCTGTCTGCCAACCCGAAGGTTGCGAGTTCATGTCCCGGCCCTATCTGGGATTTTTTCAAGCATTATACAATACTCACTCACAGCCCAGGCATTTGCGTGGTCCTCGAAAAATAGATGGAAAAATAGATCATAGAAAATGGATGGCACTCGAAAAATAGACGTGGGAGTTACGAACTCACCCTATAAAACCACGTCATGCAACACACGATGTATTTTCCTAAGTACATCGCGCGAGGCTTTGGACTTCCACTGTCTTTTGCGCCACTTATAATAATAATAATAATAATAATAATAATAATAATAATAATAATAATAATAATAATAGATATAATGATATTTATCAAATTGTTCGTTTAATTTTTTATTTAAAATACCATACATAGATTATATAATATATTTCTACACAAAAAACAAAACAAAAAAATCCGAAGTAAAAGAACATTATTAATTTATAAAAATTGAATTTTTTTCAAGCAAAGAATTGTAATAACTAATAAAGCATATAATTTTCTTTAATTCATTGTGTACTTTGTATTTTCCGTGCTGAAATAAAAGAACCTTAAAGACTATGACTTGCCTCCGACTTAGTTTTGATCCTGAGTACGCCTTTGTAGCCTATCACTTTGTTTTGATGGAGGCATAACTTCAAATAATAACAATAAATAAATACAAAAAATTGTGTTAAACGTATTCCTAAGATAGAATCGTCGACTGGGCTTATTTTTTTAAAAAAGAAATTGAGTAACTTAGGCATAGTTTGAAGAAAGGCCCTCATAGAAAAAGAAACTCCCAAAAAGTCTAAAGCACTACTATTGGAATACGTCCAGTAAAAACGAAGAGTAAAAACTTTTAATAAAATAATATGAGGTTCTCAAAAGAAGAACTATATCACAAAGGGGCTAAATACAAAAACAAAAAAAAAGTTCTTTGGCAGGTTCGAGACGCTGGTAGACCGATGACCGGAAAATGGCCTCTTGCCAATCCAATGCTTTTCTTATTTCCAGTCGACCTGTGTTGCCCAAGCCGATAATGATGGCCTACTTTTTCTCAGAGGATTCCAAGTGATCTTTACAGAAACCAATCAAAACCATGAGAGGTATAAGTTGAACCCATTTTGGACATTGAAATCCTAACAGTGATCAAGAGATCAAAGGTGCCTCAACAAAGGCGTGTCACAAAAATCAAGTGTCAAACCTACACAAGATTAGGAATGCAATATCCCATCGTAAATCTATATTAAATCTAGAAACAGAAGATGGCCTCGTGACCTTATATTGTAAACTGTTTTTCTACTACTACTGTTTTTCTGAGTTCTACTGCTGGGTAGTTTATCTACATCCTGTATCATATCATTATGGCATTATGATCAAATTTACTTGTTGTATTTTTTTTTATACAGTTGTAAATATCAATAAATAAAAAAAAAATCTAGAAACAACAATTTTTTTTTTAAAGCAATACTCAAGCCACTGTTAATGGCTGTGAAGTCTGGGGAGCGGCATCCTTTATGATTAGGAAAAAAGTACACTCATTTTAAAATGATGTCTTAAGACTCGCAGTGGACAATTATAGCGGACAGGTTGGTCGATGTACGACATGTCACAATCTCACAAAAGGTGGTCATAAAAAAAAGGCAATCCTTCTCCGCCGGACCCACCCCGCTAAAACTCCCGGGAAGCGACAGTTCAATAACACATTAGAAATATCAGCTTAGAACGGGCTGAAAAAACTAGGTACATCGTGCTATATTTAAATATTTATATATAAAATACACAGATTTAACTTCCTAAAACCTAAAATGATTAAAAGTTATAATTTTGAGCTGCAATAATTTATACCTTATATAAATTAATGGCATATTAATTTCAATAGTATGCCGCGTTGGAATACTTTTAACTATGGTTTAAAAAATGTTTAAATGAGGGAGTAAAGATAAAATATCGAGGCATATAGTTTTTATTTTTTTAATTTTTAGTGACTACAATAATTAGTGTAATTGAAATTTTATAGTCAATAAGGATCCGGTTAGGTATGTAAGGTTGTGGAGCACAATTTCAAGATGAGAAATTTGTATCATTTGTGAGAATAATCTAGAGCTGATTCAGTATTCCTCCGCGGAAATTTCTCTCTTCTTGAAAATTTTACAGCAGAAATTAGATTCCAACAAATGGTGCCGTAATAAGACTGAACAGACCAAATAAACAACAATGGAAGAGAATGGAGAGCTCTCGAGGAGATATTAAAGTTAATAAGCAGGCAATAGCAATGGCAGTAAGGACGGTGCCCAGGAATACTGGAATACTGGAGTACTGGAAGGCTAAAATACCCCAAGGAAATGCCGCCTTATTAAATTATACAGGCAAGCCGATTATCCTAGGCTTACATTGTTTAATTAAGCCTCTCTGGAATTAATTAAAGATTTACAAGGATTTTTATTATTTCTGCGAGCTCAAGTTTATCCTTAAATTATTATGAACTCGGGATTAAACTTAAAGGACACGATAACCTGAAGCGTGAGGCGAGGGTCCTTAAGTACTTCTTTCAGAACGTTGTGGGTTCGATTCCCATCTTTTTCAGTTAATATTTGATTCAAGGTGGCCCCAAGACATGAGTCTAGACTTTTTCACTCTGGGACTTTTTAGGTCATTAATGGAAAATTAACTATAAAAAAAAATAAAATAATAAAATGTGATTAAGTTTAAGAATAAAGAGAAAATTATGGTGTAGTTGTCAAGTCAGAAATAGATATCCAATAAATAATAAGTGTAGCACTGTTATAGATATATTTTTTTATGAAAGACGTTTTTATTTGATTTAAAAGCTTTTAATCATTGACCTAGTAATTTATCCTACATTCCTACCACCCTCAGATGGCTTACGTGAGATCATTTCAAACGTTATTTCAGTTTGTATCTAATTATTATAATGCAAGATGTGTGGAAAGTTTTTTGGTGTTATGCAGAAACGAATGCCAATTTTTATATGGAATCAAATTGAAAGTGTTTTTTTACCTCTTTTGATTTGATTCCATTGGATAAATCTACAGTTAAAGAAAAATCTTTTTTTTTTTATTTTATTTATTTGTTGATATTTACAACTGTATAAAAAAATACAACCAGTAAATTTGATCATAATGACATGACATGATACAGGATGTAGAGAAACTACCCAGTAGTAGAACTCTAAAAACAGTTTACAACATAAGGTCACGAGGCCATCTTCTTTTCAGGCGCCTTGGATGATTTCCAGGAATGGAAGAGGAAGCAAGGTTAGAAACGAGTGGGTTTGGGTGGTTAGGGAGTTTATTATGGAAGGAATAATATCGGGTTCGGGCTAGATCGGTTACATAAGGAACATTTAGGTCTTTATGGATGGTTTTATTGGTAACAAAATAAGGAGCATTGAGGATTTTACGAAGGATTTTGGATTGTAAAGATTGGATACGAGAGGAATTCGAAGGTAAAGAAAAATCAAATCTTTTTTTAATAATTTATGGAGTATTACTTTAAAAAGTGAAAGAAATGACCCGAAACGCTATCACTGAAAGAGCAGAGGAAAGGGGTTGAGGAGAATGTGAGGAAAAGAAAGTGGACGGCATTGCTAGACCCTGCCACCGTGGTATGCTTTAGGTTGGCTACTGGACATGAGAATTTGCGGCACCACCTGAAGAGAATAGGAGTGCCTAAGTCTTCAGACTGCGTCCTGAGTGGAGATGGTGAGATGACCGGCGATCACATATTTGCATGTACGGCAACGGCGAACTTGATTACAGACAGGAGTTACTTCAGCATAGCTAAATCGTACTGGGCTGTTCGAAACAGAATGACAGAAATGCCTCCTTTAGCGTAAAGAAAAAAACTTTAAAAAGTATTTTTTGTATTTAAATACATTTAATTCTTCACAGTAATTAGAATTTTATACGTAATTCTCACTAGGTTGTTGCTAGTTCTGGTAAATATGGGTGGTATGCCCCAATATCATTAAATATCACTCAGGTTAACTCAAATAAAGTCAATACTCATTCACTACATTCGTGCTTTAAAATGTAACAACACTTCAGATAAAGACTAATCCCCACTACACAAGCACTGTTAAACACAAAACTTTATTTCAAATAGTGGCTTTGAAAAAAAAATGTTTAATTGTTTTAGATTAAATAATTAAACTTATATTTTCTAAGGCAATTGTTTTGTTTTTCGGTAAATATTAAAAAGAATAATCCTACAATTATTACTGGTTTGGCTCTGTTAAGGGTAAAAAATACTTAACCGTGTTTGTTTTATAAAAACGATAAATTATTTTGAGAGAATGGTCTAAAGTGGTCGTGATGGTGTTTCGATATTTAAACGGCTCTTTATAGGCGTCTAAACTGTAAAATGTTTAAACAGAGAGTTTAAAATGTTTAACTTAGGTTAACTCGGGACTTAAAGCACACAGAGAGTTAATTTAGAACTTTAGAGGAAAGCACATGAGGTGAACTCGAGACAAAAGGTGTTTGTCTTCTAAGTCCTTCTTGAGCTGGTGGTGAGGAACTTGAGCAGTGTATAAAGTACAACGAGCAATTAAATACAAGTGTAAAAACCATTAAATTAATCATTAAGGTTATTATAAAATTAATAATAATCAGTAAGTGAGAATCGAAAAAAGGTTTATTTGAAAATGAACGGACAAATAAACATCTTTAGATTTATAAATATTTAAAACTCTTACTTCTATGGATAAAACAAGGGGGTAAAATTTTGAATTATTTTGTTCAATAATTCAATGGAGAATTTTGTAATAACGTTCCAACCCCACTCAAAGTACTGGAATGTAAAAAAAAAATTAAAATAATTTTACCGTTGGGGAATATCCTTTTAGTGATTTTAAAATGCATTATTAACGTTATTTATTCATAAATTGATAAACTAATATTTTATACAATAATATTGTATGATAAGCAGCAAAAGTTCTTTAAGCTGTATTGTTGTATGATAAGCAGGAAATGTACTTTAGGCTGTAATATTGTATGAAATGCTACAAATATAACTTCAGGCTACATTATTGTCTTATCAGCTACAAATATATTTCAGACTGCATTATTTTATGATAAGCTTAAAATATACTACAGACTACATTAGTGTATGATTAAGATGCTAATATACTTTAGGTCACATTATTTTTTGATAAGCTGCATATTTACGTTAGATTGCATGTTGTATGTTAAGCTAAAAATATTCTTCAGGATGCATTATTATATGATAGATTGCGAATATATGTTAAACTATATTATTATATGATAAGCTGCGAACATATTTCAGATAAATTACTAGTTTCTATTTTATTCATTATTCATCTTTATTAAGCATGGCTTCCATTGAATATTTTAAGAAATTGAGTGTCACCATTTGCGATCTTTTTCTTTATCTTGAATATGAAATGAGTTCTTTCTGAACTTGAGTTAAAAAAACAAAAACAAAGACGATCTTTGGATTGGAAGAATATAGTTGACCATATGAAGTAGTTTGGAGGATGACAGTCCGGGTGGCGGTCAATAAAGCTATCAAAAAGTAAAAGAAAACTATTTATTGTTATCTAACGTTTCGCCCCACTTGCAGGGCTGATAAGAATGATGATCTATTACCAACTGAACAAGTTTGTGACTGAAAATTGTTCAGTTATTAACAGAGCATCATTCTTATCAGCCCTGACGAAGCCCTGCAAACTGGGGCGAAACGTTGGATAACAACAAATAGTTTTCTTTTACTATTTATTGACCGCCACTCGGACTATCTTCCTTTAAAGATAACCTTGTTTATTATGGTGCAACTAAGGATTTATTTTAATTTTTTTATAAATCTTAGATCACCAGTTCAGTATAAAATAGATTTATTAATAATATATATATATATTTTCAGTAAATGTTCGCCAATTGGAAGATCAACACAGAAAAATTAGACCTCGATCTTCTTGATTATTGCATCGTTTCTATTTTTATAAGGCTCCTTTATAATAATAAATTTTGAGAATCATATTATGACGTGGAAGCATAAAAAAAAGCAATAAGCCATAAAGGTGAAACATTGCGATAGATAAGGAATACATTGTGATAAGGACCATAACCCGAGGCTTCCCCTATCTGGATCTGGAAGAGGGAGGCTGCCGGGCTATAACCGGGACCTTTGGGCTACTTCAACTTCATCCCAGTTTTTATATTTAACAAATTGTGTTATTATTTAGTTTTATTACATTTATTTGAAGTTTATAGTCTAGTCATATTAGAAAAATAACCTTAACAGTGACCTGTTTTATATTGTTTAGTTACACCAGTACATTACTTGCATTAAAGTCTCACTTGTTTATTCATCATATTTTAAATGGAGCTAGAGGGGGGGAGGGGGAGGGAATAAACGTTGTAGAAATTGTGCGTTTAATCAGTTTTTTACTTAAATCTTGAAAATTATGGCTTTTAATAATATAGGTTCAATTCTATATTAAATTACTATTTCATACAATTAATTTTTCTAAACCAAGTAATTTTGTAGATATATTAGCATCATATACGGGTAATAAATCAAATTGTTTGATATTGTCTCTAAAATATTAGAACATTATTAGTTATAGAAAAAAGCAATTGGCACCATATTTCAAAACTATTATATTTTTTTTAAAAAAAGTTATTTGAAATTGTTCAATGCAGAAAATATATTTTAATCTTGTAAAAAATTTTTAACCATAACTAATAATTATCTTAATATGACTATAAAACTATAAAACACACCCCTCTTCATTAGAATCTTAATGCGAAAACACGTTCGACTTATACGAAATGTTCTGGCAGTACTAAACTAAACAATAACTAAATACAATACACAATGATAAATGCAATAATAAAAAAAAAAAAAAACCAAACTGCCACTTTATCTTTATTGGCCTTAATCATCCAACAGTTAGTTTTTACTGAAAATTAAAAAGTATTCCTATTAATTATATGTCTATTAGATTTCTGAGAATTTATCTCAATACCAGTATCTAGAAAATTTAAATAAAATTGATCATAATGGGCTATCGCAGGAGAGGTGAGTGGCATGAGGCCGAAAATAACAAATTCTCTCAGTATATTTTAATAGTAAAGAAATACTTATTTTAATTATTATTTCAATCCGCATTTCGAATTTCCAGTCGTTTTGTATCCCTTTTCGCATTCCATCCTAATGCATTTCAAATGCAGTAAAAAAGATTTCAGCCATTCTTGTCACATACCCCCATATATCAAACTTAATACATATAGTTGGTGCACTCATTCACCGTTAGATTGATACCAATTATTTTCCCGTTTGTTTTTTGTTTAGTCGCCCCAAACATCATGGGCCATCTGCGCCATTTATACGTTATTTAATTTTGCTTATAACCCTTTGATTGCATCCCAAACTCTCCAGTCCCATATCAAAATCCTCGAAGAATGGTGTCGAAATTTGATGATAAAGATAAATCCCAACAATTCACATTTACTCTTCGTCGTAAACCTGCCTACAGTATACTTTAATAATGTGGCTCTTACCCCTGTAGAACAGATTCGTTATCATGGACTACATCTTGACAAACGACTAACACACAAGACTGAAAAGACAGGAAACTGCACGCAGATTCCGACTATTACGGAGTTGAGCTTTGGGGCTCCACTAAACCTTCGAATTCCTCTCGTATCCAATCTTTACAATCCAAAATCCTTCGTAAAATCCTCAATGCTCCTTATTTTGTTACTAATAAAACCATCCATAGAGATCTAAATGTTCCTTATGTAACCGATCTAGCCCGAACTTGATATTATTCCTTCCATAATAAACACCCTAACCACCCAAACCCCCTCGTTTCTAGCCTTGCTTCCTCTTCCATTCCTGGCAATCCTCCAAGGCGCCTGAAAAGAAGATGGCCTCGTGACCTTATATTGTAAACTGTTCTTAGAGTTCTACTAATGGGTAGTTTCTCTACATCCTGTATCATATCATTATGTCATTATGATCAAATTTACTGGTTGTATTTTTTTATACAGTTGTAAATATCAACAAATAAATAAAAAAAAAAATTGATTAAATTTTGTTTGATTTTATTTATTTGAATATTTATTTATTTATTATTGTTATTAGGTTTTTTTTCTCGGTTTAATGTTTAATTTTTGTCAGTAAAACTTTTGATTTTAAAAACTGAAACACTAATTATACTGTTTTATCATCGTCTCCGAGGGTTTTTGAAATATCTAGGTTTAGGCCTAAGCTAATGAGGTGAGGTGTGAAATTTGGGCATTGTTGAAAAGTATGGCTTACTGTCAAATTGTTGATGTACTACTGGCAGTTTAGAGGTGTTTCTATTTGAAATAAGATAGCAGTGAGTGAGCCTCGTGTTCTATTCTGAGCCTGATCAGTACAACCTCCTCTCTTCGGTATTTGCGGCTGGAGCTACCTCAGAGCTTGACATCCTTTTTAATAATTTTTAGTTTACTCCTTGGGCTTTCACCCCACAAAGATTGCCATTCATCTTTGATTTCTTTTTCAAGGGGTTTGCTCATTTTTGATGGAGTTAAAATTGCTTTATCCCGTCCCGGAAGCGCGAGTGATCGGCCAGTCTTATTTCCTTTATTTAGTTATTTCCCTTTTTTCCAAAATATCCTATTCCTCAGCCACCTTTTCGAATGGAGAAAAAGAGCTTCCCACAAATCGATTTTCTATCATCCACTGATATCAACTCCACGCACCCTTAGGGCTTAGAAAACAAAAAAACAATTTTACATCGCAAATATTATACAGTATGTATACATATACATTGTGTACTTAATAAAATATTAATATATATAGTGGTCAGTACACCACATCCATTGATAGTTAAATTTACATATGCCGAAGGTGTAAGAAATGATTGAAAACAATATTCCGTATTTGTTAATGAAATAATCTGTATTGTAAAATAGCGAATCCAAATTTTTTTAGCAGAGCCTATATTTTTGTACTAAAAGCCTGAAATAACTTTTGTAAATAATTTAAATAAAATAATCTTAAATAATTTTTCAGAACCTGATACATATTTCAATAGTTTATCAAACCATTTCATCAGATTAAACTAATTACTATAATGGATTTTCCAGTAAAAAGGCGAAAATCCGAAAATATCTATTGTTTTGTTTTTGCCCTTTCGTAATACAGTGACGATTTGGCAACCTGTATCGGGCAAGGCTGGAAGGTGTGGCCTAACCTTTGCAAAACATGAATCAGGCTTTGCATTATAACGTAGATCACTGTTACTTATGGTACCATCTCTATTAGTTCATGGTAGTATCTTATCTGGAACCTTTGATGAAGCTCAAAACAAGCAAAACATTTATTAATCAATTCAATTCAGCTTTTGATGAGGTTTCTGCTGGCTCATCGCCGCATTGTTTTCGATCGTATTACTGTTGATGACCCATTTAACACCATCAGTCGTCTGAAAAATAGAAAAAACATCGGTTTCATGACCGTGTTCTATTGAATATATCTTCTAAACTAAACCAAAAACTCAAACATCAAGCAATGTTTAAAAAGGTTTCACACATTTATAACTAGTTGCATTGAAGCACAATAGGGCCAATGTTTTAAAAGTTGGCCAAAATCTAAAAAGTCAAATTCAGATATTGGGTAAAATTTAATACAGGTTTGTTTTTATGCACCTTAACTAACAGGAATCAAATATTTTTCGATAAATTATTTAAGTATAATTTTTTATCTAGTCTGTTTAATATATTATAACTTATATAATAACACAACTACAAATTATCCTCTTTACTATCAACAAACTTTATTTTAATAAATATTTTCATTCGGGCCATAGGTAATTATCAAGGAGACAATCTCAATTATTGAATTGCAACGATTCATTAAAATAAAGCCGTCTTTCACTTGCAGGCCGATTGTTTTTCTTCAAATCATATTTGACATGGAAAATTAGCGTATCAGTGAAATACTTTTTTTTTTTAAGGTTTGTGGTAAGTCAAACATTTAGGTAGTCTCCTTGATAGTGGCCTGAGGGCCGAAACGTTGGAGAATTAAAGTAAACTTGGTTGTGAGTAAAGTGGATCAATTGTGGTTATGTTATTATTAATCCGTGATCAGACGCTAGTTCGATTTTAACACGAATGGACGCGCGTGAGACATTCTCAAATTTCTTATTTAGAGCTCTTGAAGGTGTTTTTTAAAATATAAAAAATTTATATAAATTACATTTCTGTAAGCATAACAAAAAAAAAGGATAAAAAAAATTGATTTTGATACAAGAGCAATCTAGTTTTAAAAACAAACATAAATATAAATAGTAATAAACATGAAGTAATATCTTGGGACAGGCGAAGTTATAAAAAGAATCAAAATACAGCTATATCATATTACAAGAACATAATACTAATCTTAAAAAAAAAAAGTGAACACCGTATGACAGGGGTATATCGGACCTTTACACTGATGGCCATTATTTTACCTTTAGAATGCCAGGATATAACTCAGAAATTTAAATAGTATGCATAAGTAGCAGTGGTGAAGTGAAAACATAAAAAGACAAATGTTTATTATTAAGACCAGTCTAACGTACACTTATATTATCGAAATACAATTCATAGTAAATAATACGCACCTAATGAAGTTTCTGCCTCTTCAAACCCTAGTTCTTCTATTTTTTTCCCTCGAGAAAAAACCTTTTTATGGATTAAATACACTTGTTGCACGTGAGCTAATGTCTCACCAGAAGAGTATATTGTCACAGGAAGAGAGCTGGACGCTTACCTAGAGCTACTGGAGTAATGGGGGGGGGCAAGGTATAGAAGGAGGAGACTGTGAACTACAGATTTCAGGAAGATGAGAACCAGTCTTCTTTAGCAGCTCCCAGACTCGAAAAACGATTAGCATCAGAGATATTCTCACGCAGCGACCAATGACGGATTAAACTACAACATTGAAAGAAGATAGTTGATCGTATGAAGTAGATTATATAATATAGTCTGGTCGGTAACCAATAATTGATAAAAACCAATAAATAAAGGTAAAAAACTGTAAAAAAAAAATATATTAAAACTTAAATTATTTTTTTTACTAATTTTGTATTGACTGTCACGTGGACTACTAACAATTTCACTACAATAGTTCTCCGGGACTTCAACACGATTCTTTTGATTTCCTTCATTGAAAAACCTTGATGAAGCCCTGCAAAGTGGGGCGAAACGTAATGTTATAACTCAATAAATGTTCATTCACGATTTTAGTTATTTTGACCGCACTGGGACTATCTTCCTATTATATATCGCATACGTTTTTAAAACTATAAATGTCTTTTTTTTTACTTATTTATTTAATGTAATTTACAACTGTAAAAAATAATACAATAAGTAAATATGTTGTATGTTTCATATACACTTGAAAATCTTGGGAAGGAACCACCCATTGGTGGTACTTCAAACATTAATTTAAATTAGAAAGTCCCGTGGCCATCTTTTTAGTTGCCTCGGAAAATTATCAGGGATTGTTAAGGATGAAAGATTAAGAATTAATGGGTTAGGATGGTTAAGGAGTTTGGAATGAAAAGGCATATCTGTTTTGGGCCAATTCTGCCACGAATGGGATGTTAAGGTCTTTGTGAATGAGTTTATTTGTAACGTAATAAGGAGCATCAAGGATTTTACGAAGGTTTTTGGATTGTAATGATTGGATGCGGGAGGAATTTGATGGTTTGGTAGAACCCCAGAGCTCAATTCCATATGTCCAAATTGGTCTGATTATCGTAGTGTATACTAATAGTGAATGGGAAGTTTAGAGCGTTTATCATGTAAGTGTTGTAGCAATCGTAATCTACGAGCAGTTTCTTATCGTTTCAGTCTTGAGTGTGGATTCCAAGTAAGTCTCTTATCAAGTTGGAGTCCTAAGTATCGAATCTGTTCAACAGGCGTTAGTGGAGTATTTAGAAAGGATACTGTACGATAGGAGGGTTGAGGTTTACGACGGAGAGTAAAGGTGATCTGATGGGATTTGTCAGGATTTATTTTGATCCTCCAAAACTATAAATGTCAAAAATAATATTTATATTTAAGAAGATGGTCACGGTTGCGGTCAAAAGTGAAACAAAAATAGTTTACAACTATTTATTTTCCGACGTTTCGCCCCACTGTGCAGGGCTTCATCAGGGCTACTCAAATGAATCGGCTGAACAGCTATTTTTGTTTCACTTTTGACCGCAACCCTGACCATCTTCTTATATATAAATTACATGATAATAATAATAACTATAATAACTAAGTAAAATTAGAATGACAAATATCGTTACAAATAATATGAGATTATACTGAAGAAAATAAAACAGTATAGGATATAATAACAATAGCTATAAAAGAGGTAACTAATAAAAAATAAATAAAGAGTAGTTTAAAATTTAAAATTTAAAAATACAGAGAAGATTAGCATGGCCCCTGCGCAAACTTCATCTTGACAAACGACTAACCTGGAATCCTCACACAAGACTGAAAAGAAAGGAAACTGCACGCAGATTCCGACTACTACAGCACTTACTAGACAAACGGTCTAAACTTCCAACTCATTACAAAAGACTGATCTACATGACAATAATAAGGCCAATCTGGATATACGGAGTTGAGCTTTGGGGCTCCACTAAACCTTCGAATTCCTCTCGTATCCAATGTTTACAATCCAAAATCCTTCGTAAAATCCTCAATGCTCCTTATTTTGTTACTAATAAAACCAGCCATAAAGACCTAAATGTTCCTTATGTAACCGATCTAGCCCGAACCCGATATTATTCCTTCCATAATAAACTCCCTAACCACCCAAACCCACTCGTTTCTAACCTTGCTTCCTCTTCCATTCCTGGCAATCCTCCAAGGCACCTGAAAAGAAGATGGCCTCGTGACCTTATATTGTAAACTGTTTTAGAGTTCTACTACTGGGTAGTTTCTCTACATACTGTATCATATCATATGTCATTATGATCAAATTTACTGGTTGTATTTTTTTATACAGTTGTAAATATCAACAAATATATAAAAAAAATTTTTTTTTTTTTTTTAAAATGTCTTTCCTGTTCAGCCGATTTATTTGAGCAGCCCTGCAAAGTGGGGCAAAACGTCGGAAAATAAATTGTTGTAAACTATTTTTGTTTCTCCTTTGACCGCAACCCTGACCATATTCTTATATATTAATTCTTACGATCAACTATATATACATATATACAAAAATAATATTATATTCCATGTATATATATGTAAAATTTCTCGAATACTCAACACTCATTGAACTTCAAATGTTCAATAAAGATGCCAAACTATATTGCATATATAGAATTGCCTTGCTTGTCTAGCTAGAACAGCCTGAGGCAGATGTAATAACTGCTTCATCACAATAACTGGATGCTAAGGTGGCAATTAACTTTGAAACGAAGCTAGTACTTGATAATGTGCATTAAACTTGATGAAGACATGTACATCTGGTAAAGTTGGAGGCCCGACAAGGCGAACAAGATGCTAACTCTAACTACAACAGTTCTGCGGAGACCCTACGCCTCAGCAACTTTATCAGCGCTAATGGAATTGATCGCGGTCGATAATGTTAAGACCCGGCGGCTAATCATTGCAACTTGAAATACCACAAAAATATAAATACCGTTAAACGGCTGGCCACATCCCATCCACTCTTCCACGCTTCCGATTTATTGTCTATGTCTGTTTATATTTTCCCTTTGAACAGGTAGGTCCAGATTTGTTCTTTGCTCATATATATTATAACTTAATATCATCAATATTAATTTTATTTTTATTTATATTTAATCTTTCACGACCTTTATTTAAACTCAAATTTCATCTTCAATCTCCGTCTGTTAGTTTGTTTAAATTTTGTTTTCCCATATCTACTTTTTGTTTTTTTGTTTTATATACGTCTCCTGTACTTTTTTAACTGTATATTTTACGTAATTTTAAATTTTAATTTTTACCATTATTACAATTTTCTATTATTACTAAAATAAATAAAATACTGTATAAGCCATACCCCTCAAATATGGATTGTAGATAAATGATTTATATTTTTATTTAAGTTTTTCTGATAGCTGACATTACTAGAAAAACAATAGGACATTGTTTGTTTATTTTTGATTAATGGGGCCAAACTTCATTGGTCATCAACGCCATTTATATTTTATTTATTTTATATTTATACAATAGGAAATTCGGCAATAATTGATTATTTGTAATTCGAAATAAAAAAAGAAACAAAAAAAAAATAACCTAATAATATTCATTACTCTATATTTTATAAATATCGTTAAATCCAAATCAAGTACTATTAATTATAACTTATTCATTAAAAGGATATCCATGTTTTCGCCCAGGACCGAACTGGGGTCATTCTGCGTGTAGGCAGATGTGATAACCACTACACCACGAAAACCATTTAGACAAGAACATTTAACATAGCTTGTAAAGAAATTAAAGGATATATTTCTTAAATTTAATTATATCTGTATAATATTTTGCCTACCAAAAAAAACTATTTTATTTCACAAATTCAACAAATATCTTTTATTCATATTTGTCTAAAATTGAGAAATTTAATGAACAATATTTTGTATCTTGTATAAGTAATTATTGATTTATATTATTTTTGTAAAAAGTTTAGTATTTTTAAAGTTGAGAAGATAGTTGACCGTGGATAATATATATGAGAAGAAGATGGGTGGGGGTGCGGTTAGAATATAAAATAAATAGTTGAAAGAATTTATTTAATAGTGCCAACGTTTCGACCAGAATTTCTAGCCTTCATCAGGGCTTCTAGTAAGAAATCGGAAAAATAATTGCTTAGTTTTACAAGAAAAGATTTGGAGCATAAGCTAACTAATGAACTAAAAAGACTCACTATGTGAAATTTATGTTAATAGAATACAATTTAATTTGGAAGATGAACTGGTGGGTATACAAATATATGTATTATGGATGGAATTCTTTGTGAAATTTCTATTGAAGATAGAAAACATGAATTTTCTTTTTAATTATTAAGTTTCAATTTATATTTATTTGATTTAGATTTAAAGTTATTTATAAAAAAATATTGTAATGAATATAATTATGATATTTTTTTTTCTATTAATAAGTGTTCTATTATATTTCTATTAATGACAACTACAATAAAAATTTAAATCAAAATATAAATATTTTCTCTTCAAGCTATACACCCTAAAGACATAGGTTGCTGTCTGCAAATATGAATCTTTATGAATACATTTATATGTATAATGCAATTAAATCTTTCACTTTATTATTATTATTTTTTTATTTTATTTATGTATTGATATTTACAACTGTATAAAAAAATACAACCAGTAAATTTGATCATAATGACATAATGATATGATACAGGATGTAGAGAAACTACCCAGTAGTAGAACTCTAAAAACAGTTTACAATATAAGGTCACGAGGTCATCTTCTTTTCAGGCGCCTCGGAGGATTGCCAGGAATGGAAGAGGAAGCAAGGTTAGAAACGAGTGGGATTATGGAAGGAATTATATTGGGTTCGGGCTAGATCGGATACATAAGGAACATTTAGGTCTTTATGGATGTTGTTATTAGTAACAAAATAAGGAGCATTGAGGATTTTACGAAGGATTTTGGATTGTAAAGATTGGATACGAGATTCACATTATTTAAAATAAAAAAATCAATTTCATTTCAGAAATTAGGTTTAGTTAGTGTAGTTGAATATTTAGTTAATTAATTCGCTCTCGACCTCTCATTCACATAACCTAAACCATACGTTTTACCTTCTACTCTAATTTAATATAAACCATGAAATATATACTGAACTATTAACTATAATAATTTAAATTAAATTAAATAATAAATAAATAATTGCAGATGAAAGAATGTCATTATTTCATACTATGTATATGTATATATGTGTATGTGTAGGTGTGTGTACGTGCGAAAATCGTTATTCTGGACACGTCTGGAATCCTATATCATCTTTTATATTAGGCCTCGGTTTCCCAATTCCATAGCCGTTCTTTTTTCCCAATATAATCTAATTCTCCCCTTTAAATCTCTCACTTTTATTTATATTTGTCTTTACTAGGGTATACCCATCCATTAGGTTGATTTGGGAACTAAACGCAGCTGAGTAATCTACTCTTATCACGATAAAGAGATTTATGATGTTATAATTGCTATTTGTTTGTTTAATTATCTGTTAAAGTCAATGTATACAATATCAGCTATTATTATAATAATTGTTTTGTAATTATTATGTTCGCATAATATAAAACAAAATTTTATTAGTTATGCATTGTATATACATTTTGGAGTTTTAATAAATAGAATACTAACTCAAACCTACGCAAGGTTAGCTATGCTATATCCTATCCTAAACAGAAATTCCAAACTAAAACCACAAACAACTGTTTTTATATTTAAAACAATTCTCAGGCCTCTGCTGATGTACGGCTGTGAAGTCTGAGAAGCGGCATCCTTTATGAAAAGTAAAAAGCTACAATCTTTTCAAAATAAAGTTCTAAGAATCGCAGTAAATGCTCCTTGGTTCATAAGAAATAGCCATTTGCATCGGGAATTACATATGGAGTCAATAGTGGAATACATAAAAAAACAGTTCAAGAAGTTCCACTTCCAGTTGCCGACAGTTAAAGGAACAGTGACCTACAACCTGGGAAACCCAACCTCAACCCCAAGACTGAAGCCCAGACTGCTGCAGCACATTGTTATAAATTTTAATAACTATAAAATTAATTCATAGTCACACTAACTCTATTTTACTTATTATTATTACTCATTTTATTTATTCATCATTATTTTATTTTCTCTTTTCTTCTCTCGTCCCTTTTTCAAATTAACTTGTTTCTTTTTACCATTAGAGGGCAATTATTTGTTTTATTTAAGTGTATCAATATCATTATTTATTGTTATTAATTTTACTTTCCTTTTTTTATTAAAAAGCATTATTCTTATCTATTTACTTTATTATTTTTTTTTCTATTAATAATAACATTGTATATAGTTAGGGGAGTCTTTGTACGAGGCTATTCTCCCCATAATCACTGTTAAATATATATATGTATAATATAATGGTTATATCAACCATACCAGCCGTACCAGGCCGATCTGATATAAAAAAAAATTAATTGAATAAAATAAAATTTTAATTATAATCTAAGTAATATGTATTTATATTTTTAAAAACAAATGAATAACTTATTGAATAAAAATTTTATCCTTTAAAAAATAACTATAATAAATAATAAGTTCACATGTTGACAACTACTTATAGAAAATGGAAAACTTGAAAAATTTGAAATTTTTTAATTTTTATTTTAGGTTGGCAATTTTAACAGGAATAGTCATTAATACTGGTCAATTTAACAGTGTGAAACACAATCGAATATGTTACTGGTTCACGAAAATATAAAAATATTGCAAGATTTTCATTAAAAAACAGTTTTAAAAATCATATAATGTACAAAAAATACTATTCTCCTGAAACAATTGTTGGCTTTTTCCTTTTTTCATAACAACGACAATATGTTGTACGAAAATACTTTTTTATGCTTAATAATAATAAATAATAAATATATTTAAATGTGTACCGTTACAACCTAGGAATGGTTAGGGGTTTAGTACTGATAATAAATAAAAAATAAACGGTTTTGGTTACTTATTTTCGTAAACTATGTAAAAGATTTAATTACATATAATTATAATTACGTATGGGTACAGGGATAATTAATTTATATTTTAATTTAAATTTATCTAAGAGTAATCATTACGAGGAATACATCACAGCATTTTATAATAATCAATACTTGTTATTCCATTAGAAAAAAAGAAAGAAAAAAGACATTATAATTAAACATTGCATTAATTTTTTTAAATAATCCCACATTCAAATGAAATATAAATTTTGACTAAATATTTAAAAGAATTTCCATGTTTTCGCCCAGGATCGAACTGGGGACCTTCTGCGTGTTAGGCAGATGTGATAACCACTACACCACGAAAACCGGTTAACCGAAATTGTTAATATCGTTTGGAGAAGGAAAAGGAGCATATATTTCTGAAATTTGATTATATCTATATAATATTTCTACATAAAAAAAAATATTAATCTCGGAAATTCAAAAAAAAAAATGTTTATTTAAATTTTATATATTGTTTAAATTACATCTACAATACAACACAAACACACACACACAAATGTTGTATGTGTGTGTTGCACTGTAGATGTAGTTTAAACTGAGCTATTTTCATTATTTGCTTATGGTTAGACGTATTTTCTTTTGTACCTATTCTTTTTTTTTTTTTTTTTTATTGATAGATTTATTTATTGATAGATATTAGAATCTGCCACACAGTTGTGGGCAATAGGTAATAGTGATGAATGATCTCATACATACTAAAAAAAAATAAAATAACATAAATAAATAAAATAAAAAAACTCTCTTAAAATATATACAAACAAAAGAATAAACTAGATGAACATAATAAAACTATCTGTATGAAAAATAAATAAATAAAATAACATAATGATAAAATAATATTAACACAATCGACCTGAGGATCCCTAAGCCCACTCTATCCCCCACGTGTGAGGGGTAGAGCAGTGCTCAAAAGATCCCAGCGCATCCCTCTCGCCGCATCACTGGTAATGCGCCAGTGGAGGCTGAGCAAGTGCGCTAAAGCCGCAAACACTCAACTTGAGTGGAGAATATGACTATTGCCTGTACCTCATCTAATGCACTTCTGTTTGAGTTGTATTGTGAAGGTGAACTAGTCCCAGAATTAAATTCATTTTCTACTTTCTTATATTCCATTTTAAACTATTTTATGAATTGTAACGATTCAAGCGACGATATGTATAATGATAGAGCAGCAGATATTTATTAAATTAATTTGCAAGTTAAAAAAAGCTGGATTTTTAAAATTATTATTATTATTTTATTTTCTGCTAAATCAATCATGTAAAATGTGTTAATATGAACTACCTTTTAATGTTAATATTCTGTCCTAATTCGTTATGCTATAGAGAAGGATTGCAAACACTACATAGGGGACCGAATTACCAATCAACAATAACGAGGCTAGAATAGAATGCATTTACAATCGACACAGAGCTGGAGCAGCTATCGAACCAATAATGGAGTCAGCATTTGTGCAATCTATTGGGTAACTTGCATTAGCAAATAGCAAACAACAATTGTAGCTCGGCTGTTCTAGTATCCAAAGTTGCGTTTATTTTGTGCCAAACAATTCCACTATGTGTTTGCTGAAGGCAGCAGTGCTTAGTCAACAGGCTGTTACGTTGGTCAGCCCCTTAGCTTTCATTCAGAAGATAAATAAAATTTTAACAGCAAAAAGAACAACGGTGAAAAAATATGGTAAAAATATTTTTACCCCGCAATATATTTTATAAAATATCTCAAAAATAATAAAAGATGGTCCGGGTGGTGTCACAGAAAAAAAAAACTTATATTGTCATAAAACTATTGAATATGAGCCAATGTTTACGTTTCGTCCTACGTTACAGGGCTTCATCAGGGCTAAACACGTGGTGCGAAACTTTGGCTTTATTAAATGGTTTTATGACTATTTGATTTTTTTTCTTTGACCACATCCCGACTATTACTACACACGGCCATTCATCCATTTTCCAATATTGTACGAATAGTATCCAAAATAAAACTTGAAGCCTAAACGCCGAATGACGAACAAGAGCCGTGTGGCCAATGGTGAATCTAGAGGGAGAGAGGTATACAAATTAAGATTGAAACTATGATAAGTGACGTATCTCTACCATTAGTTAGTTTATTGTTGAGTGAAAAAATAACAGAATAATTCGAGAGAAATGTCTATATAGTACTTGATTAACAACAAATAAATATATTTTCAAATCTTTCAGAAAGCTGAGAAAAAACCTATTTTCTCAAGCTTTTACCAAAACCATTCCATTTTCACTGTTGATAAGTAGATTAGCTATCTTAAATATTTTATTACATTAACCAAGATTTTTTTATTATTTTTGTTTTAAATCCAATCATGAAATATTGTTTTATTTTTCGAGGAAAAGTTGTAAGCATTATTATTACTATTAACAATCCTTTTTTTTTTTCTTAGTGTGATTTTGCTTCATAATCAATAAACATAGCTTAAGACGATACAATACATGAAACATTTTTTCTTTCTTTTATCTAGGGCAGTAAAAATATTTCGAATATGCAAAAAAAAAAATAAAAAAAATACAATTTTTTTGATGTTTTAATCTCGAATCTACCCAATCACAGGTCAATGATTTACAATTTTTATTTTTATTTTTACAAAGATTGTACTCCTAATATTTTTTTTTATATCTTTATTGAAATTTACAACTGTACATATGATACATCAGATAAATTAGTTGTGAGTTTAAAATGGAGTGATAAAAGCGTATAGAGAAACAACCCATTGGTCGGACTCTAATGCTAATGAAATATTAAAACAGATTTTAGTCTGTATGCAAAATTAAATTTTGTAAATTGAAATACTCTTATCATACGTTTATTTTTCAAAGAGCGTTCATTTGAAATAAAAGAATTAATGATTATTATGTGAATATTTTATTTCGATGTGAGCTTTCTATTTAATTAGCAACAAAAAAAATTTAAACCACTTTAAATATCTCACTAGTATTTTCGTCATGCGGACGAAGTTGTGTTAAGAAGAAAAAAAGTAAAGATTATTTTGGCACAGCCAATTCCTGTCCCATCGCCCATCGATTGCAGGTGCAACCTGTACCTTCTCCTTTACATTGAACAGGCTGTAACCTCTGCACTGTACGAGTAGTTCTCTACCTGGGTGCCGCAAGAATGTCAAAGGGGTGCCACGAAATTTAATAAAATTAGTTAATAACATGTTGTTATTGTTTTATCACACTTTTTTAAATGTATTCATTTTATTAAAACTTGATAAAAAAATTATGATAGGAATGCTGTGATTTTTGTAAACATTTTTTGAGTTTTTGCTAACAAAGGTTTGATAATCACTTGGCGTATGTAAATAGGTTTGGTCAGAATTTTGAATAAAACCGAAAATTGTCCTTTCGAATGAAAACCTCGATATGAAATCATTTTAAAAAATAAAACATACAAACAAACGTATCCTTAAAGATCTTATTTAAAATCTAATTTTATTTTAATAATATAAGTTTTACTTATATACTTTAAGTGGAATATAGATGCTTAAAATGATCACCATCTTAAACCTAAAACTCGGCACAAATACAAAAGTTGTTTACCATTTTTATCAACGTATTCCATCATCTATATAGTGCCTCAAAACCTGTCCTTAGACATTTTAACATGAAAAGGTCATTGTAGTCTCCAGCAGACTGTAGTTGTGCAAGACACTCTCCTGCCTTACTAATCCAATTACCGACCAACCGGTTTTCGTGGTGTAGTGGTTATCACATCTGCCTAACACGCAGAAGGTCCCCAGTTCGATCCTGGGCGAAAACAGTAGTTTTTTTTTTTTAATTGTTATTACATTAAATTAATCCACCAATATTTTTCGTTATCAGTAAATTTCTTTGTTGGTTTTTTTTTTTTTTCTTTCTTTCCTCCCTCAAACATCTCTTTACTCTTGTTGCTTCCTTATTCACACTTCTATAATTGTTTTAGCTTATTATTTTTTACTCACCTGAATTCCTGTCTATGCTTTATTCATCTTACTATATATTTTGTTTTCTTTTTTGCACATTGTATCAACCATATCGTTTTCTTTCGCACAATTTGTTATGTTAATTTAATTCTTTTCACTATTTATATTTTTTTAATCAATACTTACAAATATTATAAAATTAATTTTAATTACTCATTATTTATATTTTCTTTCACAACTTTTATTTGTTTATTCATACGAGCATTCTTTTTTTTTTTAAATAATTTTTTTATTATTTATTTTGTTAATTATTATTAAATTATTTCTAATTATAAATGAAAATAGTTTTAAATAATAAAGAGAAAGAAATGGTTTTGAAAAATTGTTAAATTTTGTTTAATTGTTCATCTTTGTGACAATAGAGGTAGGAGATAAGTGTTTATAGTCTATATGGTTGTTATCATAATGGAAGATAACCTTCAGGAAGGTAATTTTTCTCCTAAAAATGTATGACTATTAATAGTCAAAAAGTTTTTATTCATTAAATGACATTAATATTAGCAATAATGACAATATAGGAGATAATTATATATTACATATAGGATATTTTTATCAGGTAAATAGTTTTGAAGTATATATGATATATTAGTAGTGTTGTAAACGCATGTTATGGGTTTTTGTTGAATTTGGTTTTATACCAACCTGAAGACCGGGGATATTTCCCAAAACGTTGTTGCTGATTATATGAAATATTTTATTGCTGTTGAAAAAGGAAGAATTGTATTATTCACCAAATCCAGTTTAATTCTAGAGACTCTTTCAGGTAAAGATCATTAAGTTTATTTATTTTGTATAATTCTTACCTCTAAAATATTATATTTTATCTTTTATAAGTATCATCTACAATCTACTTAATTTATTGTTAAGTATAATGCATTGTTATTATTTTCTTTTTCTTTTTCTCTTGATTAAATTTGTTATCTCGTTTTGTTAGTCAGCTTAAAATTCAGGTCAAAATGTCGGCACAAGAGAGAGAAACGCTTTATTCATCCATGCTGTCCAAATACATCGGGTTGCTACATTACACAGCATACTAATCATTTCGTGATCGGACATATATAAATTACATATTTTTGGATGATATAATAAAAATAAAGAAAATATTTTTTTCCCCACAGTTTTCTTTTACAATCAATTCCAGTCTACACACTAAATACAAATATTTCAGTTTATTCCTTTTTTCTTTCCCTTTCTTGTCCCTTCCATTTCACAATGTTTATTTCATTGATGGACAAATTCACACTCCCGAATTCCCCCTTTCAGATCACACGTGACACGTTAAACAAATTCATTATTAGACAGCAGTGCGAGAACCAGAGAAATAATAGTCACAGCAGTGGATCAGTTTACAGTAAAACAAACAAATTAATTCATTTTACCAAAACAAAACTAATACATAGATTTAAAGGAAAATATAATAAAAAATTGGTTAATAGAAATACTTGACTCGATAAGTAAGTAAAAAATAAATAAATAAATAAAAATGATAATAAAAAATAATTTAATGAATAACACAAATAGACAGGTCCACATACAATGGATAATTTCAGAGCTAATTACCATGAAGTTGATGATTTATGATCCCGAGGGAGTCCAAAATAATATTTTCCAACACCTATGCCTAGGATAGTCATCAAAGAAGCTCCTTTTATTAAAAATTATTATTTTTTTTTTTCATTTTTCGTTTTATTCGTAACATTTTATATAGTTAGGGGTGTCTTTTGTGAGATAAGACCCTCTAATAATCAATAGTTAAATAAAAACAAAGAAACTTCTTACATTAACTATGTAAGGTCCACCAGGCCGTTCTGGTATTGAATAAATAAATAAAAAAATATTAAAAAAGATTTATTAACTGATTATATGTTACAGTTTATTGTTTTTAATATTCGCAGTATCACATACAGTAAACTGATTCACTATCCCTAACCCCTACAATTTTTAGAATTATAATTTTATTTTCGCTTGGATTATATTATGTTTATATCATAAACAATCCATCTTGGATAGTATTATACCTAACCTTTTCCAGAGCACTTTACTCGTGCATTTTCGATGGAGTGGGGTTTTTCCTACAGATTCTGGTGATACATCAGATTTTAAGACGAATTTATGTCAGGCACGTTTGATTCTACAAGTTCTGAAACCATAAATATTAAAGTTTTTTTTTTTATTTTAAATAATTTATTTATTGTTATTTACAACTGCATACATATATACACATCAAATAAATTTCCTGTAAGTTATATTATGACATGATACAAACATGTGAAGAATCTACCCATTGATAGAACTCCAAAAACATTTCTAAAGGAGAAGATCTCGGGACTATCTTCTATTCAGACGCCTAGGAGGTAGTGAAGGAGAAGCCAGGTTAGAAACGAGTTGGTTTGGATGGTTGGGAATTTTATTATGGAAGGATTGGTGTCTGGTTCTGGTCAAATCGGCAACATAGGGGACATTGAGGTCCTGATGGATGATTTGATTTGTGACAAAGTAAGGAGCTTTAAGGATTTTGGACTGTAAGGATTGGATTCGAGAGGAATGCGATGGTCTAGTCAAATATTTTAAAATTTTTAAAACAATATTTTGGACGATTTATATGAAAACGGTACTCAAGACCGAACAAACTATATCATATTAGGATTCAATTTTGTCTAAGGATCTGTCATCATAATTTAGATATTTCTTAATCGAGGCTTCAGGATCATGAAAGTAATTCAAATCTCTTCAGCCATTTGAGGAAGCTCAAACTACGATGACTGATTCTCATAGGAAATAGGATTTTAAAATGATTTTGAGCTATACGGTTATCTGTAACGATTCGCGTAAATGCTGAAAATGGTTTCAGATTGTGGTGATTTATGTCTGGAAGACTCGTCGGGTCAAAAACGTACTTGATATGAGTTGCTCTTAAAATCAGAAAAGTCGTTGGTCTACTTTTATATTTTTTTTCCAAATTGCTAAAATCTTCGATTTAAATATAAAAAAAATTTGGAGCTATACATGGGGTGCTCCTGTGATGACAGGAGAACTCAAGTTATCAGTGTAAGAATAAAAAAAGAAATATTTTTTATGTCGTAGTTTTTATTAAAAAATCACAAATATTGCAGGGATCATGGAGAAAATCTTGAATGAACAATTAAATTAGTTTTATAAAATGTTCCTTGTTTTCGCCCAGGATCGAACTGGGGACCTTCTGCGTGTTAGGCAGATGTGATAACCACTACACCACGAAAACTGGTTATTAATTGCACTTTGTTAATCTCTGTTTAAGAGAAATTTATTAAAAATTCATAAAGTAGAAGTTTAAATATTATCATTTTATATTTTATTTTATTTTTAGTTAATAAATCACACCATATATGGAAAATATTGAAAGCCCCCTATTTAACAGAGACAATAATGACCAGTAATAAAATAAAATAATTAATATAATTTATTAAATATAATTATTGGGCAAAATTACTTACGAATTGCTTTAACTCGTCCTTATCTGTGCGTATATAAGGATTTTACACTCATGGGTCTAAATTTTTTTTTTAATTCGCTATTTTTATTATATTTGTACCTAATAAGGAGTAAAACCCATCATTATTAATTTAATGATTAATAATTCGCATAATTTCTTAGTGGTTAATATTTTTCCTGAAGAATGTGCGTTTTCAACACATTTGTCCAAACCCTTGAACACGTCACTGATTTTTTCCAGCTAGTAAAATTTCAATATTTTACTTGCTGGAAAAAATTAAAACTCAAGCATAAGTAAAATATTGACCAGTGTTTTTATTATTTTTAATAATGCTTTAATTCTAAGAATCTTTAAAGAACTAAAGAAATAAATAATCACACCCGATTAAAGCGTACATGTGTATGTATTTACGTATTTGGTGTCTTCGAAGGAGGATTTGATTTTCGAAAGAGCAAAACATAAATTTAAATGCTTTTTAGGTGATTATTATTTAAATTTTTTTTTGTAAAACTAAATAAAATATGCTGTTCCTTGTTTTTCATTGTATATTAATTCAAATAATAACAATTCTTAATATTGTTGTGTTTTATTTCTATTTTTTTTCTTAAATTTTTCACCAATAAAATGTAGTTAATCGAATTTATCTATTTTATTTTTATTTATTTTAAATCGGCATTTGATATAGACTATCTATATTTTATGAATCTATTTCTGGGGTACTCTATTTTGCATCTTTATGCCTCGAGTAATCATTTCCAATCACTATTTTATATTATTAAATATATAAGTAATTACTATGTAATGTAACCTTTACATTAAGTCCCAGAATTATTATTTAAAATTTCCTTATAATAATATTTTAAATTATTATTATTCCTCCATTTCTAGGATGTTGCGTAGGTTACTATTAAATTTATTCAATATCATAAATAAAATAGCAGTATTATTTTTACTTAAAAGATAATAATTAAATCTTTCTCAAAGTACGAATTACAAATTACATTTCATAACCAGTTTTCGTGGTGTAGTGGTTATCACATCTGCCTAACACGCAGAAGGTCCCCAGTTCGATCCTGGGCGAAAACAAGGATCATATTTTTTAAAGATTTGTTTTCATATTTTTGAAATATTGTTTATTCAGGATACAATTTAAAAAAAATTATTTTCACTGAGATGTAATACAATAATTCATTCTTATACTAATAACTTGAAATCTTCATCACCACATTTCGCTCAGGATATAATTTCTTAAAACCTTTTTAATAGAAGTAGTCTTAAACAATGAACATATGAACAAATTTTTATTGATTAAATTCTACTGTCATTCATTTAGCAGCTAACATTGTCTCCAGGGTTAATAGATATTTTTTTAAAATAAAATTGAAGGAAATAAATCGATTGGCATAAAATAACTATAAAAAAATGTATAATTTCTGGGATACTGATGAAAAATGTTTAATTTTTCTAATAACTTTTTTAACCGAAAAAATGGAATAGCCTGTAAATTTTCCAGGAAAATTTAGCAAAAAGCTCCATCAAAGCCGGATCATATAAAGTACCAACAAACAAATATTAATTTTTATTTAAGGCTATTCCATTGATTCTACGTCACAACCCCTGATGAAGACCTGAAACTCAGGTCGAAACGTCGGCATAAAATCCTCTTGTAAAGGAAGTCAAAGATCAATGGCAATCTATGTGGAACGAAAGCCCAATGAGCAAATTAAAAATTATTAAAAAGCATGTCAAGCCCTGGGGTACCTCCAGTCGCAAATGCCGTAGAGAGGAAGTTGTACTGACTAGGCTGAGAATACGTCACACGAGGCTCACCCACTCCTATCTTATATCAAAAGAAACACCTCCGAAATGCCAGTATTGCAATAACAATTTAACAATAAACCTTGTTTTCCAACGATGCCCATATTTTACACCATACCTCAATAGCTTGGAACTATCTCAAAAACCATTGGAGACGATGATAAGGCAATAGAATTGGTGTTTCAGTTTTTGAAATAACAAAATTTACTGACAGGAATATAACTTGATCGGAAGAAAAAAAAACAATAAAAATAAAAAATAAATAAAATAATCAAATCAAAAAATAAATAAAATTTAACGAATATTAGCAAAATTAAATAAAATATAAATGGCGTTGATGACCAATGAAGTTTGGCGCCACTAAACAACCAAACAAACAAACGTCGGCATAAAATAAATAAATATGGTTTTGTTTATTTATGTTGTTCTTTGTTGACCGCACCCCCCAACAAACTTCTCCAATCATTAATTTTTATTTCTTAGATCATGCAATTTATCCACGTAGTACTTAATTTAAGCTTTTTGTGATATGTATGTTAATTTTGAGAATCGATTCCTAATTAGTACATTAATTTTTACTTGACTACAAAAAAATTGTTATTTAAATGTGAAATCCACTTATGTCTGCATTCGAAAAAATGCGGTAAAACGCATTTCATCTGTTTTCCAAATTATAACAAGGAAAAAATGAGGCATTCATTATTATTTTTTTCTTTCACTTTTGACTTCAATTCTGAAGCAAAGTGAATACATATCAGTAGGTATATGCTCGTTGAGTTGGAAGATGCGATCTCCTGAATGGTACGCGAGCGGAGCTAGCAGAGGCAGCCAGAACAAAAGAGCTACCTCGAGCTGAGCTAGCAACAATCCGCTTATCTCGAACAATGTTATCAACAGATCATATCCACTGTCCCCGGATCCCCTATACACCATACAAACCTTTCTCGCCATTTATAGATTATGCATTTTTAAACATATTCATTTATGCAATTTTTTTTTTTAATAATCGAACTTTATTTATTGATGGATATTACAATCTGCCACACAGTTGTAGGCAATAGATAATAGTGATGCATGATCACATTCTTACTAAGATAAAATAAAATAAGAATGAAAAATATATGAGAAAAAAAGTACATAAAAATAAATAAAATCTCTCTTCAAATATATACAAACTGAAGGATAAATAAAATGAACATAATCAAACCATGTGCATGATAAAATAAATAAATACGATAAAAGAAGCTCTAGTCACATTTATACTTTTATACACCATATTTACACAATCGAACTGAGGATCCCTGAGCCCACTCTATTACCCACGTGTGAGGGGTAGAGCAGAGCTCAAGAGATCCCAGCGCATCCCTCTCACCGCATCACTGGTAATGAGCCAGTGGAGGCTGAATAAGTGCACTAAAGCCGCAATTTATGCAATTAATCAGACAAATTTAACCTCTGCTAAAGTTACTGGTCTCAAAAAATTATTTTAATGAAATACTCTAGTTTCATATA
>NW_027113242.1:1164714-1174160 GCF_000696795.3 Halyomorpha halys | reverse complement strand
ATACAATAGGTAAATATGTTGTATGTTTCATATACACTTGAAAATCTTGGGAAGGAACCACCCATTGGTGGTACTTCAAACATCAATTTAAACTAGAAGGTCCCGTGGTCATATAAAACTAATATATGAATTAAAAAAAAAAAAAAAGACATTTATATATTTTGGTACGGACTGGTTATATTTATCAATTATAATAAAATATATCCATTAGCCTCAACATAATTAAGATTAATTCATTTTAAATACCCGACGTTTCAACGTCCAACTTGGCCATTATCTTAATTTTAATCTCACAGCCTCACATCAATCATTAATAACATAGCAGATAATACTGCCAAGGTCTATTATAATATACTAAATTTCTTTTCATTATTTAGGAATGCTTACTTTATAGGGAGGATGGGTATATATAACACACAGAATTGACTCATGGGCAATGTAGTCCTATCAAAATTTTGAATAAATGATTATATTCAACCAAACACAAAGATATTGGAATATTACTACTAATTTTCGTGTAAAGTAATAACAATAGTTTATATTACATCATTTCGCCGTTAAGGAAAAGCAGAGGAAGGAGAAAAATTCTCTTAGTCAATACCTATAGTGGAACCTAAAATACTGACTAAAAATTAACAAAATATTGGAAGTGGGTTAGCTTAGTGAGTAAAGACTTATATTTCTATCTCCTGGACTATAATTTAAATCCAGCTGTGGTAGATAAATATTTATTATATTAATCTATGGATTCGGGAGCCTAACGTGCGATGAAGCAAGTCTTTCCTATGTAGTTGAACGTGGTCATGAAGAAATCATTTCCTCACTCAGTCGTTGTTCAAGAAACAGTACTTACTGTTTAAGGATCACACCCTTAAACACGATTTATAACAACACGGAACTGCCTCACTTATAAATAAACCGATCATTAAGTTACTATAGAAATTAATTGAAGATTCATCTGGCATCATTGACTGATTTGGTCATTGATTAATTTGCCCTTTTGAACAATCAGTGAGTAAAGTTATGTTCAACCAGAGACAAGCATGAAAGAAAAGAAATAAGGCAGACACGGAAATGAATAAAGAAAGAAAATAAGCAAGTAAGATCCATGGGCCGTCAGTAGTTCAGGTGGTTAGGCGCAGTCTTGCCAATCTGAGATCGGCTGGTGGTGCCAGTTCGAATTTGGCCTGGAGCATTGACTTTTTTCATTGAGTGACGTTCCCAAAAAATAAAAAACTTGACCCCCAACCATGGTTAGGTAGTCTAGTACTCCAATGGGAGTCTTGGTTGGAAAAAAAATGTAAGATCCGTCGAGTCAGCATGAAACGAATACAATATTAATTGATAAATCAAGATAAGTTATGCTAAAAGAAAAAATAAACAGAACATCTCATTTTGGCCAAGTTTAATCTTTTTTTGTATCAAGTTTTATTTTTCGATTTGTTTATTTAATTTTATTGTTTTGGTTAAAATAAGTATTAAAATCACAATGTAAAGTCAATTCTGCGGATTATATTAAAATCCTTTCATACAGTCTATTAATCAATTATTTAAATTCCAGTACAGTCCACTAATTTTCATTCATAATCATTTTTTTCTTGGTCATGGGTAATAGTTCCACCTAAATTAATCACCACCTAATTAATCACTTATGAAGTACTAAAACCCTGACCATTCGTGGATTGGAGCTGTACGGTTTTTTATTTTTATTATTATTATTATTATTATTTATTTATTTATGGAAAAATTAATAACATAAAATATTGAGTAGGATGAAGATGGATGCAGTGATGTTTCCTTGGAAGAAGGAGGGTTTGCAATAGAACAGTTCGTGCAAGTGAGTACAAGCCCACTCCTGTGTTGTGTTACTCAATTTTATATTTGCCTCCAAAATCTAAAACACTAAGTTGAGGTTACAGTGACATTATTTCTTCTTTAGAATCAGAAGTAACAGCTTTTCATGATTCTTCTAAGACAAAAGCGAATATTTAAAACTTTTCTTTTCTTTTTTTTTTGCTAAATCCCATATTTGTGTTCGGAGAACTTTTGAAATAAACAGAGTTGTCGTTCTAGTCTCGGCGAAGACCGGTTCGAATAACCTTGAAGGAGCAGATTAATATATGCTAATAATATAATGCTGCAGAGGCAGTCAGTTTGTTTAGTAATGTCTCTCTCACTCCTTTGTCTCTCACTACTCTTCTTCTCTCTTCAGCACATCGCGCTCTCTGTAAGTGCTTTAATTTTATGATTAATTAAATAGGAATAATTAATTAAATAAGTCCTGATATTTTATTGTTTTCTAAATTTATCGAAAATACTAAGAAATGGCAATTAGAAGAACTTTAACCGGCACGTATTAAGTCACTTTGCAATTAAAACAAATTTTATCTAAGATTATTTAAACTTTTCTAGTTCTAGAAGTATTTTGAAAAAAAAAATTATGAACATTTTAATTTTTGCTCAAAACAAATGCAATCAAAACCGATTATTTTGAAGCGTAACCAAATTCATCATCATGTAATGCAATTATTAATTCATTTTTTGTTTTAGAGAGATCAGGGGGAAAAAAGGAGAGTAGACGGTCAAATTGTAAACTTAAAGAATTATTTAGATTCTTTTTTTTTTTTTTAATATTTTTATTGAAATTTACAATTGTATATTATATAGTACATTCAGTAAATTTGATCTTAGTTAAAATGGAGATTACAGGCCTGTAAAGAAACAACCCATTGGTAGTACTTCAATAACATTTTACATTAGCAGGTCTCGTGGCCATCTTCTTTTCAGACGTCTAGGAGGATTGTCAGGAATGAAAGAGGATGCAAGGTTAGAAACTAGGGTGTTTGAGTGGTTAGGAAGTTTACTTGTTACAAAATAAGGAGCATAGAGGATTTTACGAAGGGTTTTTGATTGTAAGGATTGGATACGAGAGGAATTCGAAGGTTTAGTGGAGCCTCAAAGCTCAACTTCATGTGTCCAGATTGGCCTTGTTACAGCCATGTAGATCAGTCTTTTGTAATGAGTTGAAATTTAGATCGTTTGTCTAGTAAGTGCTGTAATAGTCAAAATCGACGTGCAGTATCCTGTATTTTCAGTCTTCTGTGAGGATTCCAGGTTAATTGTTTCTCCAAATGTAGTCCAAGGTAGCGGATTTGTTCGACAGGGATAAGAGTAACATCATTAAATGAAACTGTAGGGCAGTCAGTAGGTTTACGACGAAGGGTAAAGGTGATTTGATGAGATTTGTTGGAATTTATCTTAATCCTCCAATTACGACACCATTCTTCGAGGGCTGTGATATGTATTTAGAACTTTAACTTAGAATATGCAATTAATAAATTGAATTTTTGTAAAACATATATCTTGAAATCATCCTTTTATTCGTCAAATGATTAATTTTTCGTGTAGTATTGTGAAAGGTTTATTAGATGTTATTTATCGTATATTAGAGTTTCTGTTATAGTTAACAGCTGTAGCTAGTATCCCTTCTCCAGTGATAACTTGACTGCAGGACATAGCCAATTCTACTGCCCGATATATTTGAGTCACTTATTATTTGAAATACTTATTCTTCTTCTTGTTCATTAAAACTTTGAACTATGAGGTCTATTAAAATCATGTCTAAGAATGATGTTTTACATTCAACATCAGAGTGGACGAAATTACAATGAGGGTTTGATTCTTCAACTCAGTTAAATAGTAAAACATTTCTCCTTAGGAATATTTTACTTAATTATTTTTTTTGCGGAGTTTATAGCCAATACAACAATACCTATCAACCAATCTCATAATCTTCTAATGAATATCACTTTGAAATGATACAAACGACTCACATGGAATCCTCATACAAGACTAAAAAGACAAGAAACTGCTCGTAGATTCCGACTATTGCAACATTTACTAGACAAACGGTCTAAATTGCCAATCCATTACAAAAGACTGATCTACATGACTATTATAAGGCCTATCTAGACATGGAGTTGAGCTTTGGGGCTCCACTAAACCATCAAATTCCTCCAGAATCCAATCCTTACAGTCCAAAATCCTTCGTAAAATCCTTAATGCTCCTTACTTTGTCACAAATCATGTCATCCATCAGGACCTCAATATTCCATATGTTGCCGATTTGGCCAGAACCAGATACCGTTCCTTCCATAATAAACTTCTTTACCACCCAAATCCACTTGTTTCTAACCTGGCTTCTCCTTCATTACCTAATAATCCTCCTAGGCGTCTGAAAAGAAGATGGCCTTGAGATCTTCTTCTCTTGAAATGTAATTGGAGTTCTATCAGTGGGTAGATTCTCCACATGTTTTTATCATGTCACTATGTCACCTGCAGCAAATTTACTTGCTGTATATATGTGTATACAGTTACAAATATCGATAAATAAATTATTAAAAAAAAAAAAAAAAATATTTGACATGATAAGTGACTACCTATAGATTCTCCATTCTTAGATTTTTGTTTTGAAATTGCTATTAAGTTTATTGCCTCCTTTCATTTTGTTCACTTGCGATGCCTCTAACAAACTGGGGATGTGTGTGTCGTTAATAAATTCGTTTTTCTTTTTCTGCGTCCTTCTTATAGATGGCCAGATCAGGAATTAAAATGATTTACGTTACTTCGTTCTGGTTTAGTCATAAGTGCGTAGAGTTCTATTTTCCATCTGCTTCGTGTAAGCACCTATTGGCAATGATGGACCTATTGGTACCTTGTGGTTCAACTCCCCGACTTCAGCGGTCTTTGAAGGGTGAGGTTTTACAGCCGAACCATTGGTCTCCAATCCAACTGTTGATGTTTGCTCATGGGGTCATCCAACTATTACTTTCTTCAACCCCATGCCAGTAAAGGTGAAGCTGGTGCCCATCACTAAGAACGTTTTTAAGACTTACCAATCCAGATCCCCCGTGTTTAGCAATGCTGTGCTATCTCGGGCAGGGTACTACTTTACGCGTACACGGACGGTCTTGGAGGTTCTTTGTAAGAGCTTCTTTGGAGATTCGTTCTCCTCAGCTGTTTCCCTGTCATTGGAGGAGGACCAATCACCTAGGTCGCCCTAGGTAAAAGTTTACCTCCCCACAACACCTTGGCCTCTACATTGTTAATATACTATTATTCATTGTTAATTGGTACTCCTGACACTATGTAGTACAAGGGACCTGTATCAAGTGAAACTGTTTAGATGTAAACTGTTTATTTATTCACTTACCAACTCAAAAAGATATAAGCATGGTTTCTTAACCACAATTGTGGAGATAATAATACACTACACTACATATACTTGAAAAATTTAAACCTTATAACAGTACTGATTATGATAATTGAAAAATAAAAAAAATAAATAAATATCATCATAATTTTATTGTTCCAGGATAAAAAATCAGACGAAGAAGCATATCTACTAATCAGTGAATATTACAAGAGCAACATAACTAACAATGTAGATGGTGAAAACGGAAACAAAACTATTGTAAATAACCAAGGACTAAAACTCATACACTTGGCAGTAAAAGATAATCGGCTAGATGTTCTAAAAGCTTTGTTACTTTTAGGCGCAAATATAAATTCCAAAACCGATACAGGGACGTCTCCGTTACATCTAGCGATACAAAGTGGAAACAAAACTATATTCGATTTCCTATTGTGCAAGAATGCCAGTTCGAATACAAGAGACCATAATTACAACGCTCCAATCCATTACGCAGTGTTGAGTATGGACTTGTACATGATAAGTACACTCATAGACCGAGGTGTTGATATTAACACGAAAGGTGATAGAGGAGATACACCATTACATCTCGCAGCTTGGATTGGCAACAAAACTGTTCTGGATTTACTCTTGTTGAGGAATGCTTCAGTTAATATAAAAAACAGATATCACAATATTCCACTTAATTATGCACTCCTGAATCGGAACCACGGCGTAGTTTCGACACTCCTCGATCACGGAGCTGACGTCAACTCTATTGGCTACAACGGGGATACCCCACTACACTTTGCCGTAGCTGGGAAAAATGAAACTATAGTAAATTTAATATTGTCGAGGAACGCATATGTCGACGTGAAAGACAATGATGATAATGCTCCGATACACTACGCGGTATTGTACGGAAACCTCAATATGGTAAAGTCACTTATCGATCACGGAGCGAATATCAACAGCAAGGCCTACGACGGCTCTACTCCTTTGTTAGTTGCCACCTGGATGGGAAGAGAAGCTATAGTCAACTTTCTCATTTCGAGAAATGCTGATTTAGAACTGAAGAACATACACGATAATGCCCCAATACATGTAGCGGTATTGAAAGGGAACCTCAATGTGATAAATACACTTCTTGATCACGGAGCGAACGTAAACAGCAAGGGAAATAATGGTTACACTGCTTTACACGTTGCTGGGTGGCTAAATGATAGATTGGTGGATTTACTTATATCCGACGAAGGGATGGAATTCTTATCCACGAAGTACTCAATTCTATATAATCAGGTGCTGAATGCAGCAGAACAAGAAATGCTTCTAGTGATAAAAACAATCGTGGAACATGGCGCAGAAGTAAACGCTCAACAGCTTCTTGGGCAAACGGCTCTTCACTCTGTCGCTTCCTTCGGTTTTGCAGAACTCGTCGAGTACCTCCTATCAAAGAATGCTAGTTTCGAAATTGAAGATTACCTTTGCTTCACACCTATCCATTGGGCCGCAATCCATGGCCAAATCAATGCTATAAGGATCTTGACAAGTTACGGGGATAATGTTAGCAGGAAGGGATGCAATAATTATACTGCCTTACATTTGGCAGTAATGAGGCAAGATATGAATCTATTGAAGTTCCTCTTGTCTGAAAAGGCTGACCCGAATGTTGTGGGCGAGGATGGGAGAACACCACTTGATTTGGCTTTCCAGGTATCGTCTGAAGAAATTATGAAATTACTGCTTAACAGCGGCGCAAAAGTGGAAGACAAAAGTTTTCTTGGATCGAAAGTTATTTTCGGAGCGGTTGCTTTTAAATCTTTAGAACTAATGAGTCTCCTTTTGAACAGGACTGAACGTTTCGACTCTTATCCGACTGTTATCCTAAATTATGCAATTGGA
Organism: Halyomorpha halys; assembly: GCF_000696795.3. Lineage (NCBI taxonomy): Eukaryota > Metazoa > Arthropoda > Insecta > Hemiptera > Pentatomidae > Halyomorpha > Halyomorpha halys. The sequence continues at coordinate 1,167,067 of NW_027113242.1, read as the reverse complement.
AGAAGGTTTACAAAAGGAGTCGAACTACTTATCTCTTACGGTGCAGATATAGAACAGACGGATGTTTACGGTAATGTTCCTCTGACTTCAGCAGTTATGACAAGAAGTACGGATTTGGTAAATCTGTTTTTGGAAACAGGAGCCAGCAAAATCACTAAAGAGAATTTCCATAATTTCTTGGATTTAGTTTCTAATGTAAAAATGTTTTCCACTGTAACGAATAGTACAAGCATCCATAAACTATCAGCTCTACACATCGCTTCCTCTTACGGGTCGAGTGAAATTGTCAGCCTGTTGGTTTCACATGGCGCTTCCTTGGAAGTGAGAGACGAACGAAGATATACACCGCTTCATTATGCCTGTGAGAATGGGAATGATAAAGTAGTAACATTACTTTTGGAATCTGGGGCCAATAAAGATTCTTCTGACATTAATGGCACAACTCCACTTCACATTTCATGTAGACGAGGTGAATTTTCAATAGTAGTATCACTAATTTCACATCCTTCAGCGGCAATAAATGTTACTGACAACCGCGGGTTCACTCCACTACACTACGCGGCAGAGAACGGATCTAAGGAAATAGTCATGTTATTATTGGATGAAGGTGCTGTATTAGAAGTTGAAACAAATGATCTACATACTCCACTGCACCTTGCCTCCGTAGAGGGCCACGATGACGTTGTGAAGATCTTATTGAGCTCAGGATCCGTCGAAGATGCAGCAGACACTGATGGCATGACCTCATTGCATTTGGCAGCGAGAGAGAGGTACTTGGAAGTAGTCAAGTTACTGATTCAGTTTGGAGCTTTCCCAGATAGCAGAAACAATGAAGGGAGCGCTCCACTTCATCTTCTATGCGGGGCTGAAAACACAAGACGTAAATCATATTCTCCACAAATAGTAACTGACATCGCCAAGATACTTCTCAAATTTGGTGGGTATATAGATGCAATCGATAATAATGAAATGACACCATTACACGTGGCTTCAAGAGATAACATCCTTTCTTGCGTGGAAACACTACTATCTAGCGGTGCTGACGTACACGTGACGGACAAGTTGTTGAATGCTCCTATACACTATGCCGCCTCGAAGGGAAACGAGCGAATTGTGCGTGAGTTGGTGAAGGCAGAAGCCGATCAAACTATGGCTATAAACGCGAATCGCGAAACTCCGTTGATGTTAGCTTCAAAGGAAGGGCATACAGGTGTTGTCGACTTTCTTATAGCTGGAGGATTCGAAGGATTCCGGCCTGATATAAATGGAAGGACTGCTTTGCATCGCAGTGCCAGTCGTGGATACTTAGAAATAGTGAAACTTCTTCTTGAAGCTCTAGCTAAGAAAGAAGCTGAAGACAAATGGGGTTTCACACCTTTAAATTACGCGGCTTCCTGGAGGGGACACCACGACGTCATAGGATATCTGCTGCGATCGAAGATGAATATAACTATGTCTTATTATTTAGAAGTAGCAAATCCGTTCCAATAATTAAATTTAAACATCATAAAAGTAATTTAGAAATGATGATGATGGATGTGTCTGAGGATAAACCCTCAAGCATTTTTTAATTGGACTTGGAGACATTGCCCTTTAGTGAAAACATATGGAATTCGAGAGAGTTTTGTAGCAATAATGGCCTGTACTGGTGAAAAAGAGCTAGCACATTTAAAAAAACAAAACATAAAAACAAGTTCATTTTAAGAAGGCAATACCACTTTCTACAACTAAACATGTGTGAGTAGAACTTCACCACACTCTGGCCAGAGAGGCAGCGGTGACAAGATAAGAAGAAAAGAACAAGAGAGAAACCCGTCTTTATTGTAACATCGAACAGAACATCCAAACCAAGTAACCTATAATCCCTTCCATTATTTTTTGTAAACTTAGGAAGAGTCAAAATTAATCCAAATTCTAACAGTTATATTGTAAGCCTTTTGACGAAAGAAACCTAATCAATTGTTTCATAACTATTAAAAGAATAGAGGTTATATTTTATTTTGTTCATTATAATTAAAATTATTTCAAATACAGTCTACTCCAGCGATACCAGCAAATTATACGTAATTCAGGCAATATCCTCCAACAATCAAACCAGGGAAATATTTGAATTATACAGGATGAAAATCGCTCTGCTTTATCTTCCTCACGGGTTGGCAAGGCTTGGCTCAGAGTTCACAATACTGAATGTTAATATTGTATGTAGGTGAGAATGTGTATTTTATTGATACTAAAATTTAATTATATATATGTATATATAGTTGATCGTAAAAATTGATATATAAGAAGATTGTCAGGGTTGCGGTCAAAAGTCACTTTTGACCGCAACCCTGACCATCTGCTTATATATAAA
>NW_027113242.1:1157341-1164524 GCF_000696795.3 Halyomorpha halys | reverse complement strand
TAGATTGTTTGAATGAATTATAAGAACGCTACAAGTTATTGTCCTTAACTGTAAAAGGTTATATAATTAATTTACAATAAAAAAACAAATCATAAATAAAAAAATAAGATAACATCATTAATAATAAATAATAGATAAATTTGAGGATCAGTCAATAATAATAAATAACTATATATTGGCAACGTTTCAAGATTTTGTTTTTCTCATATTCATGCCTTAAATAGAAAAACAGTTAATTAAAATTTGGAGTGGGTAGCTAAATAGAAAGGCTTGTGCTACTAACTCCAAGAACCCGGATTTAAATTATTCTCTGTTTCACTGTAGCAGTTGAGTTAGCTCTGTGGGTTCACCTCCTTTCACAACTGTTGCACAATTAATTACTTACAATTTATTTGTAACTGATATATTTTATATTGAATAAATAATAACTGTCCACTACAATTATATGCTCTTGGAATTATCATCATAAGCCTCGTCTTTTTGGCTTTATTTTTCCTGGTAACTTACCTCTTCCATTATACTCCCTCCTTCAAGGTTAGATTAAATTATAAAATAAACAAAGGGATACCATTTAAAGTTAACTGAGTGACAATTGAATAAAGAAGTAGACTGTTATTTTTTTGTTTTTTAACTTGATTTGTTTCTTCAATAATTATAACATTCAGAGTTGACTCTTGAAGAACTACAATGAGTTTCAACCATTTTGAATCTGTATGTAGATAGAATAGTTATGAAAAATAAAAGACGGGAAGTTTGACTGAAATTTTCAATAATTTTGCAATAAAAAAAACACAAAAAAAAAAAAAAATGTCAGACAGATTCCATATTGTAATCTAATGTCAAAAAATAAATGAGAGTGTTCTTTTAATATCAGAAATCAACTTTACTGTCACGATCGATAGGAACCAGGAATAGTCATATTTTACAACAGCTGGAGAATGGATGGAGATAAATTATGCCAAAAGAATGAAAACGATGCTATAAGTGAAGGGAGTGAATAAAACGACAAGAAAGTTTTGCTCAAAATTTATTATTTATTATTATTATTTTATATATAAATAATTGACCGTATTATTTCAAATATGAAGAATGTAGTCAGGGTGCGGTCATAAGAAAAAAAAAAAAAAATTAGAACTATTTATTTGCTCACATTTTTCCCCACTTCATCAGAGGTTCATCTATTCCAGTTGATAGATTTCGAAACATTAACCCCCTGTTTCGAAATCTCTCAATTGGAAGAGCCCTGATGAAGCTCTAAAAAGTGGGCCGAAACGTCAACTAATGAATTTTTGTTAAATATTTTTTGTTTTCTTTTGACCACATCCCTGACCATCTTCTTCATAATTTTTTTATCATTATTTTTATTTTGTTATTTGTTTAATTTCTTCCAGTAAACACAACGTTTTAATTTAATTTTCAAGTGTCCCAGCGCTACCAAAGTAATAACAGAAAATAGGGGGTTAAATGAAGGTATAAATCTTCCAATTAACAGTTTGAAAGTTCACAGTTAAATTATCTACGCGTGATAGTTAGCTGTCATTAATGTGGTGATAATTATAATAATTGATACTATTAACAACTATCGAGAAAATCTTTAACAGGTTGTTAACATCTCCTTAAAAAAATATAGCGTTTATTTTTATTTGAATGGAAAATTAGAGCGAATGAACCAAAAACACAAGGTATCAAATTATATAAAAAGACCCAGTTCATAAATCAAAATATAGTTCTTAATAGTACAAAATGGGCTCAGTTAGTCATTTACTTAGGCTTAGAACTAGACAAATCTTTGCCATTCTCCAAGCACACAAATTAAATGAAATGACGCTAAGGACATCAGCAAGATGACCCAACACTGATAGAAATTTTAAATAATCATAAAAAAATAGTGGCCATTTACAAAACAGTAATACTTCTAAAAATAACTTTTGTTGATATGTGATATTATGGGAAAAAGAAAGTGTAATTGTTATATTCAATCGATATATTTTTATTCAATTTAATCGATTCATAATGGCCGAAGTATATCAATATAATTTTATTTACAATTAATTTAGAAAAAAAATTTTTTGTTTTCGCCCAGGATCGAACTGGGGACCTTCTGCGTGTTAGGCAGATGTGATAACCACTACACCACGAAAACTGGTTACTCCAGTCTCAGTTCCAGTTCCATAGCAACTATAACGTGTTATTTTATTTATCTTTATAAGCTGATGGTAGCCAATGAGAGCCTCAACACTGATCTTTTGTAAAATGAAATAAATTTTGAATTTTGTCTATTATGCTATGTCTACGACTTAAAAGTAAATATTTCTAATTTTTATATCCTTTTCCTACACTGTGAAAACTAAATCTGTATCACTTTGTATATTTAAAAAAAAATTGAATCTCATGTAAAAATTACCTCGAAGAAAAACGATTATTATTTATATTTCTGAATTATTTATAATACATTTTATTAAAAAGATAACTGTTTTCGCCCAGGATCGAACTGGGGACCTTCTGCGTGTTAGGCAGATGTGATAACCACTACACCACGAAAACTGATTCCTCCAATTACTGTTCCATAACAGTAATAACATATTATTTTAAAGAGTTACGTAATCACATTTTAGTTACACCAACTAAACGAAGTTTTATGACTGTTTGGCACATTGTGTTTAATGAAATTGAAATATATGGATGGGTCGATGGCAAAGAGGTGTATCTGAAAATTCTGATAGAATTGTTTTTGAAAGTAACAGATAATTTTGAATTTTCTATAGTCGTCAATGATTTTGTATTTTCAATTAGTGATATAATTTATTCAGTTGTAACTTATAGCATATGGAAGAAAATAGAAGCTCTTATTAAAATGCACTCATACTTATTCACTTACATTAATATAATATTTACAAAAAAAAAAAAATAGTCATTTATTTACAAATGATAAAAAAAAAATTGAAAATGGTGTGATAAATATTAGGTTCACTCATTTTTGGAATATATTTGAAATATATTGTTTAATCACCGCAGTCTAGGGTGAAGTGATTGATATTTATAGAAATACAGGTTCTGGATTATAATAAAGTAGACTGTGTTTAGTGGATTTAAGAATATAATGAGACTTGGCCAAATTTTAATATGCCTCTATTATTGTATAATTCTCACAATTGGTAATATATGTTTGACCAAAGGTGGTTACAATTTGGTTTAGTTTGATTAGTTATTAATTTTGTTTATAGATTAATGGATAAGATTACAATTACTTGATAGGCTTGTGATATATTGAGATCTGTGAAGCTTGAAGACTTGTTCTTATTTTGTGTATCGCTCTCCCATCCGGATTTCGTTCCCTGCCTGATTGGGTTGAATTAACTTGTCACTAAATAGTTGACTATCAGCAAAATGAATTTGCCCTAGATAGTTTATTCATCATGGTTTGATCAAACTCATCTATGGTACCTGCACACTTGCTCAAGGGGTACTGCTTGCTACTTCATTTGTATGCCACTAGACGACAACGTTTTCAGCTGCCATTTACAATGTTTGAAGTACTCTTAAGCAATATATAATCTTATAGCTCAAGCAATATAGTAAGGGAAAGTATTTCGATCATGAAAATTTTCAATTCCAGTTTTCGGAGGAAATAGACGTTTTGATGTTCTTTGAGGTGCTGCCACACTTTATCGATAAAATCGACTGCCCAGAAGTGCCACTTAATAGAATAGATTTTTCACATTCTTGAAATAAGAGTAGTAATATATACTTATTATATATCGTTGGAAAGCCAATGATTTGGAGAAAAAATATAATGTTATATATTAAATTCAAGAAAGTTCAGGAGAATGAGAAAAATGCATAAATATATAATATAACTCATGTTTAACGTCAAACTGGCCAGTGCATTCCTCAGCCTGATAACGATTTTATCCAAAATAAATCAAATGATTTTGATTAAACTCGGCAGATGATTGAACAATTAAGTGCTTTTTAATTTCATATAGTTGAAATAGGCTAATTAGGTTTAACTGCCGAATTTTCAAAACATATTCCAGTAAAGTATCTTTAATTTAGTTAATTTGAAAATAATAAACAATTATAATTGTTATTAATAATAAAAAATTATAAATACAAAATATTAAAGAAGGAGAAAAAAGTAAAAATAGATAAATCCGATTCGAACAGGATGTGGTGTGATGCACGATTCTTTGCATTTAATATTTTTAATATTAAAAATTAATTGTTAATTAATATTAAAACTATAATAATAATAAAATTAATATTAAAAATATTTGCAGATTTAATATTTTTCTTTTAGTCACGCTTATAGTACCTGTCAAGTTTCAACGTATTTCACCACTGCACTTTACGTTTCTACATATTTTTTCTTTATTTGCTAGACAAAAGGTTAGTACCCCAATTCGTTCATTATTTTATTGTTCCTTTTTTCCACACTTTGATATATTTAAACAATTTTTTCTTCCTTTTGGTTTTTATTAATTTCGTTTTTGTTTTTGTTTTATCTTATATTTTATTCTATATTACTCCAACCGTATATTTTATGTTTGATCTTTATTGCAGTTTATAATTTTATACATTTTTTAAAATTCTATACATCTTATTTCTCTTTTGTTTTAATTTATATGATTTTTTACATTATTTTATAGTCCTATCATTGTTTAATTATTATACTCTATGTCATATTATATGTACACTGTTTACAATATTCTTTTATATTATTCAGGTTTGTATTTTGTTATTAGCTCTGATGGAGCCCTTGGAGAAACGTTGGAGCTTTATAATAGTTCTGTACCAGTCGAGCTATTATTTCCCCGTTCTTTGTGTACCACCGGCCAATATTGTAACCCTCGCCTCCAGCAGATCCAGGCCAACTCCTTATAGTGCCATGTGGTAAAGGAAGGGAATTGTCCCGTCACTTGTGGTGTCCCTCAGGGTTCGGTCCTTGCGCCAGTTCTATTTAATATATACACTGCCCACATATTCGGGACTAAATTTGACAATGCTCAAATATCTGCTTATGCTGATGACATATATGAGCACGGCAAGCATGGAGATGACGGCAAGCATGAATGCAGACAAGGCCATGGACCAGGCCGCCGCAGCGGCCCAACTCATCGCTAACAAACTACGAGACATAAACATTCATATCAATCCACAAAAACCAGACGCCATCACCTTCGCATCCAAGAAAACTCAACCAACAGAGCACCTAAACTCAACGAACAGACAATACAAACCAAGAAACATCTCACTTACCTAGGCATTAAACTAGAAACACATCTATCTTTCACTGCACACATACAGAACAGAATACAAATCGTCAAGTCAACATCATACCAACTTAAACACCTCATCTACTCACCAGGGCTGTCACTCAGACTCAAATTACTCATCTACAAAGTAATACTACGACCATCACTCCTACACGGCGCACCACTACTACACTATCTTTACCCAACAGCCCTGAAATCACTACAACAATAACAAAACAGCACACTACAGAAGATATGTCTCTGGAAAGACGTAACATATATGGCAGTTGTCCTATAAATTAAATTAGTAGATAAGAAAAAAAAGAGCTATCAATTTGCCACCGACCTGAACATCCTCCTTAATTAATTACATCCAGTCTATTTATATATATTTTATAACCTCTTTCTAGGTTATTTTATAAATACAGATAAGTTATCAACAGGGTGCCAACCTATTCTAATCATTGTGAGGGGTCAAGTTTCTTAACCTCATGGAACCACCACAGAAATAAAGTCGACGCCTAGGTCTGATTGGAACCGTCGCTGCACCATTACCGATTAGAACTACGCCTCAACTCATTCAGCTAAAAACTGTCTTGAAATCATAATTTATCTTTAGAAATCATATATCTTTAGATCGATAATTTCGATTCGATATATGAAATTAAACTTATGCTCTGGTGTGCTCCACTGAAAATTTCTAGGGCCACCATCGTTTAACCACCTCATTTGTAGAATGTAGAATAGCAATGGCCTGCAGCGGTGGACGTAACGCGAGTTGGTCAGGCTATGACGTAACGAGCGGTAGCCCTGCCTAATCAAGGATATTGACTGTGCGCCTCTGGTTTCCGCAATTACACAACACTCTATGCAATCTAAATAAGTTATATCACCTGTATGTCTTTATGAGCATATCATTATTTATTTATTTCCACCTGGATAGAGAAAGTTGATTCGAACATTAACATAATAATAACATTTTGTTCTTCTATAAAAGTATATCAAAAAGAACCATGGGTTAAAATCGATTCATTCATCAATCTCATTTAATCACTCTAAAAAGTGATCGCATCAGATTGAGAAAAACAACTTAAAACAATTATTTCATCCTATTCTGATCGAATAAATATAAAGTATAATATAATTAAATATAATAGTTAATAATAAAAACTAATATGGTATATATTAAGAAAATATGTAATAAGATATATGAAGGCACTTAAAGTTGTATAGTTATATGAACGAATATATTTAAATTAATTATAATTGGTTAAAAAATAACTATTTGTTTTCCCCAGGATCGAACCTTCTGCTTGTTAGGCATGTGATAACCACTACACCACGAAAACTTTTTAGCTATATGAAGTATTACACGGACACATTATGTAAGAATTTTTTTACTAATTTAGAACAGTATACTTATCAAACAAATAAGTTTATTACTGTTTTTAAAAATATCATCAGCAAAATAAAAAAAAATCTAAAATGAATAAATTTAAAAAAAAAAAGGATTACAAGATTATTTTTTTAAAAAATAATTCTCAAGGTAGTATCCTTGGTCCCATTCTCTACACCGTATATACAGCTGACATTCCAACCAATCCTAACACTATCCTCACCACGTATGCCGATGACACATGTGTGCTCGCTGTTAATAATAACCGATTAATTGTATCCCAAAATCTCCAATCCCATATCACAGCCCTCGAAAATTAGAGTCGTAATTGGAGGATTACGATAAATTCCAACAAATCCCATCAAATCACCAATTTTTCACAATTTACCCTCACCTAAAATCAATAATTTACCCTTTGTCGCAAACCTCCTGACTGCCCTACAGTTTCATATAATGATGATACTCTTACCCCTGTCGAACATATCCGCTATCTTGGACTACATTTGGACAAACGATTAACCTGGAATCCTCA
>NW_027113242.1:1137137-1156376 GCF_000696795.3 Halyomorpha halys | reverse complement strand
ATATAGTATATAATATATAATACAATACTCAAATAAATATAGAGGAGAATTAAAAAAATTCATAATAATAGCAGCAGTAGTAAATCTATTTTACATAAACACTTAGCTCAGCCTAGTAGACATAGCGATAACCCCACACTACGTTTCCACCACACCCTTATGTAAAAACTATGGATCTAACCAGGAGGGTGGCATAACCATAATTTGCTTCAAACCAAAAGTGAAGCCAAAAAGGCCACGCCCATGTAAGGAAGGTTTACCTCCACGTCTAACCCTGTCGATCATGGATCGTAACTCACCCCGAGCTATTCAACATAAAATAATCTTTCAAATCAGATTGGCAGGTTCTGAAATTAACACATACAAACAAACTCTTCGGGAAAATATAATAGTGTATATTACCTGTCGGACTTAAGTAATCCGAATTTTTCGGTTAATTTTTGGTTTTATATAAAGTCGGGGTCGGGGGTCTCATTTTCTGATGCCCCCCTTTCCTCGGACACCGGAAGGCCCCAAAGACGTTGTGACTGCAATGCCGCCCCAGCCTATGCACTATGCAAGCTAGGATCTGGCCTACCCCTACCATCACGTCACAGTCCAGGACACGCTGGCCAGCCTCTGAGAGAAAAAGACGTTTTTTCAGACACCAGGCGATCACATGGTTTTCACCATATTCGACCACAGCACAAACTGGACGAGAAAGTGGCTGGAAGACGTTACCGCGGTGGCGAAAACGTCATTCACTCAGATAAGCCAATAATATATATGAGACCCCAATGCTCTATTTCTATACTATTATAGATAGTAATTCTGAACTAACTCAGTAACCCGTTTGCCCCTCCAGGGAATTAACATTATAAATAAAACAGAAAATATACATGCATGTTGTTATCGCCAGAAAAGTCTCACAATTTTTAGCCCCCCTTTTTCCACACTAATAACATTTTAATTATAATCATAAAATTACACTCGGGATACCTGCAGTATAGCACGAGCAGGACCCGATGTAAACATTACCTTTATTTTTTTTTTAAATAAGCACTTCACAATTATGAAAGTTAACTATAAAATTATGTTTTTTTTTTTGTTTTTTTTTACATTAGATAAATAACAATAAGATTTTCCTCTATATACGGAATACGATTGTGGGAATGCCTCAGATATGAGGTATAACCGGGCTGAGATACCGAAACACAGGATGAAAGCTGTCCAAGCTGAAGATAGAACTGTCAATTTGAGCAGCCTATATCCTCACCATCTCCTGTATCAGTGCAGATAGTACAACCATCATGTGGAAATTGAACCTGTACATACCCTCATATCATAGGATACATCATCCCATAGGTTATAAAAAAAAATTATCCTATTTATCTATCCCTTAAAATATATGCCACAAGTGTCTCCTGTAATGGCTTTCTCCGCTCTTATAAATGAACAATTTCAAGAACTTGAAAAATAATTTATTTGGACGAATATATTTTCCTAATAAATATCTACCTGACATATGAAATGAATTGCAAGAGAAACGAATAATTTATAGGATTTCCCAATAAGTTATATTTTGACGATTATCTCTGTTTGGTATAAAAATGATTAAGTTGCAATTAATCCATTTTTTTACCTCTGGCATCCCCAATGTATGGCCTGGTAAATCATGTAGAATTTACTATGTAAAAATAAAACATAATAAATATTGGTTGATCTAGTTGGGATCGAACCCACAACATTTTGAACTTAGCACCTCGCTAAGAGCTCGATTTCTATGGGAAGTGTGGTATACTCGTGAACACTAATCCCTTCCCCAAATAATGGTCTGTCGAACACAATAATAATTTTTCCAATTGGTATTTTCTGAAATTAGCGTGTAGCATACAAACTTTATATAGTACAAGAACCCATGAGGAGAAAAAAAAGCAACGTTCATAAAAAATGTGCTGAAAAATCAGTAGTTAGAGAAACCATTTGAGAATGATTCCACGTTATTAACTGATATCTATTAGGACTCAAATTAAAGCTAGTTTAATGTACGATAAAGTAGTTTACGATGTTTATCTTCGTAGCAGTAGTAGTTTTCATGATATTTAACAAAATAAATTGCCAATATATTGATTTCTAGTTGTTCGGTCAACAATTTGGATTTATGACAAAATATATCATATTTAACGTACAGATGTCAACCAGCACTCAAAATAAGGGTAGTTTAACCTACTACAAACTAGTTTATGACACATCTTCGTAGGTGCAGTAGTGTTTATTATATTTGAAAAAACAAATTCACAAATGTTAATTTCTAGTTGTGCGGATAAAATGGTTGTTTTTTGAATCAAATATATCTCAGGGACCAAAAGATCTACATATGTTCTATAAAGTAGTTTATTACACATATCTTTGCAGAAGTCATAGTTTTTTTGATATTCGCATATGAATATAAATTCTGCTAATGAACTTTTGTCCGAACAAATATAAATCAATTTATTTTGGCATATATAATGAAAAATATGACTCCTGCAGATATCAGTGTCATAAACTACCTTATAAATGTTTAACTAGCTTTAATTTAAATTCTCGCAGCCATCTGTACGTCTTTTTGGTTTTTGAAATATAAATTTATCAAAATAAATAAATAAATTCACTAACTGCTGATTTTTCAGAGCATTTTCTATGAAATGTTGCTTTTTAAAAAGCTATATATCGGGAACTATTGAACGTAAATTGCTCTATTAGAGCTTATGCTTTAGCAAATTAAATCTACTTTAAAGATAGGTTTTTTATCTTGTTGGTAGTTTTAAAGATATAGAGCTCCGGAAGAAAAACTTATTTTTATTAACGTTTTGAAACAGCCACCATTTTTTATTTCTCATACCTATACTTGGCAGACTCATCAATTTAGACTAGCAATTAAATATATTTTTCATTAAAATAATAAAAAATTAGGATGAGATAACTTCCTTTTTTTCTCCCCGGCAGTTGTACTGATATATTAACTATATATATGTATATATATATATATATATTTTTTTTTTATAATATATACAATATATTATATAATCACCAAACCTTCTAGGGCCTTGAAGACGTAATAGTCAAAAAATTTGGTTCGATAGTTTTTGCGCTTAGTGGTTGCCATTGAAATACAGTCTATTTAGTGATTATCTGCATCAGTTCATCCAGTGTCTCGTACCACCCTTTCGAAATTTTTTTTTTCGAATCAAAAATTGTTTTTCGATCAAAAACCGTTCAACCAGTTTGAGAAACTGAGTTTTCCTTTTTAAACAATAATGAATAATTCAAAAGTATCAAAATATAATAAATGAAATATCAATATATTTCTTTCAAGGCGTTTATTTTTCACATAAATAAATTATTATTGGTCCGCAAAAATTTAACTGTTTTCGCCCAGGATCGAACTGGGGACCTTCTGCGTGTTAGGCAGATGTGATAACCACTACACCACGAAAACTGGGTTACTCAAGTTTCACTTCCATAGCATGATCAATAATATGAAAGAATTTTGTTTTAAAATTTTCACTAATTCGAGTGTGATAGTGTTTTTTAATAATTAAAAAAAAAAATCGGTGGGCCTTATTTCACATTTTACTTCTGGGCCGTAATTGGTACAACTAGTTTGTAATTTCTTTTTTTATGTATTATTTAATCATTACATGCTAACAAAAAATAAAGGAAGGAGACTTGAGAAATAGGAAAAAATGATAACTTATTAATTACAAAGACGACGTACATGTATGTGCTAAAAATATGTAAAATAAAATCTATAGAATGGATAAAATAAAATGGAAATTTATAGTAATTAATTAATTACGTCGAATAAATGGAAAAGTAAATTCTTGTTTCTAATTCAAAATTTGAACTGAATAATTTGCAGGATAATATCAATAGAAATGCGATGAAAACAACATGGTATGTATATTATAAAATAAAATAGTAAACAATATGGTAATGAATTATATAATCTATAACATAATAATTAAAATATAATATACAATTATATAACTTTAAAATAAAATATAAAATTTATATATTATTATATAATTTAAACATAACATAGCACGATATATTAGAAAATATATAAAGTTGTGTACTTGTAAATAAATACATATAAATGTATATATTTCAAGAAATTGTAACAGGTTAAAAAAACAAGGTATGTTTTCGCCCAGGATCGAACTGTGGACCTTCTGCGTGTTTGGCAGATGTGATAACCACTACACCACGAAAACTGGATAACTCAAGTACCACTTCCATAGCATGATTAATAGTTTGAAAAAATTTTCACTAATTCGAGTGTATAGATTCTGTTTTTTATTAGTTAAAAAAAAATCCCCGGGCCTTATTTGACATTTTAATTTTGGGTTGTCCATTAATTCTTAATCTTTTATCCTTACCAATCCCTGATAACCCTCCGAGGCGTCTGAAAAGAAGATGGCCATGGGACCTTCAAATTTAAATTAATGCTTGAAGTACTACCAACTAAAGAAAAAGGTATTATATTCCTAATGATGAGAGGAAACACCGAAACGTCTACAAATGGAAAGGAAATAAAGATAATTGAAAGGGAAAATAAATTTCAGAATGAAAATACTTAAAAGATTTTAATGATGAGAAGATAATGGACCATGGATAATATATATGAGGAGAAGATGGCTGGGGATGTGGCCAGAATATAACAAAAATAAGATAACACTTATTTAATAGTGCTCACGTTTCGGCCAGAATTTCTAGCCTTCATCAATGCTAAGGACAAAGAAAAAGATAAGAACCAATGAATACAAAAAAACAAAAAGAGAAAATATAAACAGAATGATTATAGTTAATTATTGTACAGAATAAAAATTAATAAAAATAAAGTAATGAAAGAAGTGGAAAATAAAATTAATTAATTAAATAATTAAATATGTAAGTAAAATAATAAAATTAAGGAAATTAAAATATAAAGTTACATAATGCAAAGAAACAAAGCAGTATGAATATAGAATGAAGAAACAGATATAAAGTTAAATTAGACAAAAAAAGTGATTAGAAAATATTACAATAATATTATGTGATGAACATAACTAATAACGTATTTCTGTCATGGAAATGAGAATTAGAGAGAGGGAAAGGCAACGGAAAAAAAAGGTTTTTGCTACGTTAATTTTTTAAGGTTTGTGCTGTAAGTGGTAATTTTTTATTTTATTTTTTTCAATTTTCTTTATTGAAATTTACAACTGTATATTATATAATACATCAGTAAATTTGACCTTAGTTAAAATGGAGTGTTACAAGTGTAGAGAAATCACCCATTGTTAGTACTCTAATGACATTTTAGATTAGAAGGTCTCGTCGCCATCTTCTTTTCAGGTGCCTCGGAGGATTGTCAGAAATGGAAGAGGATGCAAGGTTAGAAACTAGTGGGTTTGGGAGTTTATAATGGAAGGAATGATATCGAGTTAGATCGGTTACATAAGGAACATTTAGGTCTTTATGTATGATTTTATTTGTGACAAAGTAAGGAGCATTGAAGATTTTACGAAGGATTTTGGATTGTAAGGATTAGATACGACAGGAATCCGAAGGTTTAGTAGAGCCCCAAAACTTAACTCCATATGTCCAGATTGGCCTTATTACGGTCATGTAGTCTTTATAAATGAGTTGGAAGTTAAGATCGTTTGTCTAGTAAGTGCTGTAATAGTCGAAATCGACGTGCAGTTTCCTGTCTTTTCAGTCTGTTGTGAGGATTCCAGGTTAATCGTTTGTCCAGATATAGTCCAAGGTAGCGGATCTGTTCAATAGGGGTAAGAGTAACATTAGTAAATGAAACTGTAGGGCAATCGGTAAGTTTACGACGAAGGGGAAAGGTGATTTGATGGAATTTATGTTAATTCTCCAATTACGACACCATTCTTCGAGGGCTGTGATATAAGATTGGAGAGTTTGGGATACAATTAATGGGTTATTATTAACTGCGAGCACACATGTGTCATCGGCATACGTGGTGAGGATAGTGTTAGGATTGGTCCTTGAGGAACACCAGCGGACTGATAATAGAGGGAAGAAAAGAACCATTATGGTTTACTTGGAATAATCTATCAATGAGAAAGGAACGAATGATGAGAAAGTATTTAGGAAGTAGGAATTTACGAGGAGTTTATAAAGAAGTCCCGGGTGCCAGACTCGATCAAAAGAGTGATTTAAAAAGAGTTTTGAATATATCTTACAATTTGAGGTGAATCAACTGAGAAGTATCCTTTGAAAAGTCAATATATCCATCAATAGGAAATTAGTATATATCCTACTTATTAGTAGGATCTTTAATTCCTAATTTGTTATATGTAGAATTCAATTTAAAATTATTCAATAAATTGTAAGTACATTAACAGTGAGACATTTTATTCTAAGAGGAAACATGTTGCCAATTTAGTTTCGATTAAAGCCTGAAGGTGCGCTCATCTAGATGCTAATGCAATTTAAATAAAAGACAGCCTTTTCTAAAGAGTCAGCTAAGAGAGCCTGCTACAAAATTAACCTTATGTTAAATACTCATCCCAACCTGAGCGAAAAGGCTCATCATTTACATTTAATAATGTAAAGTAACAACGACACGTAAAGTTAAGTCCCTAAAAGATTAAAAGCCGCTGTAAAGGGGAATTTTAAACTTTTAATATTAATTTGACAATAATTAAATAATAATATTAAAAAATCAGAATCATAGTCAGTAATACAACAGCCGGGGTAAAAAAAAACTTCCACCCCCCATTTTAGATTACTTTAATGAAAACTATGTATAATTACTAGTCAAAATTGATGAGTAGGCCAACAATAGTTAAAGGGAATACAAAGTAGCAACTGTTTCAAACCGTTTAAAAAAATAATTTTTCGTACTAAGTTTTATCTTGTTAAAACTACCTACAACACTAGAAAACATAATTTAAAGTAGAGTAACTTTACTAAAATATCAGCCCTAACTGTTTACATTCGATAGTTCGCGAGATACAGTATTTTTAAAAGTAACATTTCATAAAAAATATACTGGAAAATCAGTAGTCCGTGAGTTTATAGCGAAAAATCGTTATCTCAGGAACGATGTGACATATTGATGTTTATTAGCACTTAAATCAAAGCCAGTTTAATGTGTTATTAAGTAGTTTATGACGTTTACCTTCAAAGGAGATGTATTTTTTATGATATTTGTTAAAATGTCTACTAGAAATATTAATAATAAGATAAATGCCATAAACTTTATAGTATATTAAACTTGCTTTAATTTAAGTGATAATAGAAATATACATGTCTCATGGTTTCAGAGTATAAGTTCACTAACAACTGATTTTTTAGTGAATGTTTTGCTTTTACTGTATAAATCGAACTTATATCTATTAGCACTCAGATTAAAACTATTTTAATTTGCTATGAAGTAAGTTATTATGTATATCTTCCTAGGAGTAGTAGTTTTTATAATATTTGCTGAAATAAAATGATTCCAATTTGTTTGAACAAAATATTTTTTTGCAAAATTCATATTCATATTGAAATGTCATAAAAACTACTTTATAGAACATATGTAGATCTTCTGGTCCCTGAGATATATTTTATTCAAAAAACAACAATTTTATCCGTACAACTAGAAATTAAGATTTGTGAATTTTTTTTTTCGAATATAATAAACACTACTGCACCTACGAAGATGTGTCATAAACTAGTTTGTAGTAGGTTAAACTACCTTTATTTTGTGCGCTGGCTGACATCTGTACGTTAAATGGTTTCTATGATATATTTTGTCATAAATCCAAATTGTTGACCGAACAACTAGAAATCAATATATTGGGAATTTATTTTGTTAAATATCATGAAAACTACTACTGCTACGAAGATGAACATCATAAACTACTTTATCGTACATTAACCTAGCTTTAATTTGAGTCCTAATAGACCTCTCTAAGGTTCCTGAGATATGTTTTCCAAACCCTCCAAGCCACTTGAATATCTATCTTCCTACCGTCCTATTTCGCTCCTGCCCATTATGGGCAAAATTCTAGAAAAACTCTCTATCTCGCCTCTATCCAATCCTTGACTCATATCATGTTATTTCTGACCACCAGTTTGGATTTAGAACATCTTGTTCTACCATACAACAGTGTCTATGTACGTGTATGTACTACACGGGAGTCTTCCTCGATGTTGAACAAGCTTTTGATCGAGTCTGGCATCCAGGTCTGCTTTATAAACTTCGTCAATTCCTACCCCCAACATATTTCCTTATAATCCGCTCCTACCTCACTGATAGAACCTTTAAAGTAAATCATAGCCTAGCCTACTCATCTCTCTTTTCGGAGTCCGCCGGTATTCCTCAGGGTAGTACCTTAGGTCCCATTCTTTATACGGTTTATACAGCTGACATCCGAACCCACCACAGTCCTAACAACATACGCTGATGATAGATGTATACTGTCTGTAAACAACGACCCAACTAATGCATCACAAACACTGCAGGCACACATAACATCCATTGAAGAATGGTGTCAGTTACCCTTACTTTGTATTGGCTCTGCAGACTGAAGATCTTCGGTCCTTAGTTTTAGTCCTCTTAAAGACATAAATGCTTCTGGGAGTTCAGATAGCCCTGATGAGGGATTCGAACCTCACGTTGCTGCGATCCATGGAGTTGTATCTATGGGACAGCGGTAGACTTCCCAGAGCGCCATAACCTGTCACTTTAGAGACAATTCGGCAGTGTCCTTCCAATCGGATTACCCAGGTTCAAGAATAGTGTTTTGACCTAAAAGTCGCCACCTGTTTTATAGGGAAGTAACGCTCGGGTCAAATTAAGGGTAATCCATTTCAGAAGGGGGTTAATCAAAGATAAAAAAAAGATTGATAGAAATTAATTAAATTAATAAATTGAAATGAGTAGTAGAGAGGGAGGTTAGACAAAAGATCATACATAATAATGCTAGTTAAGTTAAAATAAAGTTAGATTGTGGGAACTTTTGTTGAGATGACACGGTTAATGAGATGGGTCACCACTTCGTATTTAGTAGATGAAATAAATGCTTTACTTGTGAGCCCCATATGGGATGGGTCTGTGGTGCTGAAATACCGACCTTCAGGATGTGTGCCCCCCCCCCCCCCAGTGTCACTCTCTGCTCCCTGTGTTCCTTAGCTGGACATCTTGTATCTTCGCCGGCTGATGACTCAGCCAGGATAGGCCAGAGGTATCCAGAGAGTCTTCAGGCTCCAACTTGTTTGGGATTAGACCCATGATGTGGCAGTTGCTCTGTTTTGTACCACAAATGGCACTAGTAATTGTAGATTATTGGGTCCTTTCCCAATTAAAGTGACCCCGCCTCTTCTTATTTTCCTCAAAACCTAAAATGACAGCCATTTGAACTGAAAAGATAGTAACGATTCGGCCTAGAGCCACAGATTGTGATTGCTCTGGGTCAGCAAGAGCTCTAGAATCTATATTCCTTTCCCTGATGTAGATCGTCCATGGACCGCACCTCCGAGCGGCCATTTGACATCCCGTAGGGCCAGAACGAGATTCCTGATTAAGGTCACCAGTCCTACAACCGGTCGGCGTGAGCGCCATCAGTAGGCTGACGGGACTCAAACCCGAAGGTAGAGGGTGAATTTTCCGGCACGAGCGGTCACCAATCCAAACTACTGACCACGTAAAAAAAAAAACATTGCTTACCTTTCATTCTCTATAGCAATCGTCCTAGTCTACACGGCTTTCCTGGTGTGTGTTTTAATGAAAATAAAATATAAGTTGGTTGCTAAAATCTTTTTGGATATTTTTAATCGATATGAATAAAAACGACGTAAGTGAATATTAGGGTTTGTATTTTCCCAGTGATGATGAACATCCTTGAAATGCACAGTTGCTCAGCTGCCACAGACCCAGGATATATTATTTATTATTTAATCAATTACAGAGGCAGGCAGGCTAAAGTCTAATAAGTCAAGCCAATACCTGTGCCATTGGCAGCCCTAATTAATACTCAAAATGGCCTCTGATCCATCTTCGAGGATCGATGCTATATTATAAGTAAATTCTGATATATCATGCCATAGAAATTTTTATCTGACCAACTAAGAACTTAAAATTGCACAGGTAATGAAAAAAGTTTCTTACATTGCCATATTCACGAATGTAAAGAGAATTTATTTAATTACAGAACTGATTTCGATTTAACGTTAGTTATTTTAAATTTAGGACTTAAATATAAAATAAACAATTTTATATAAATTAAATATAATGGATAAATAATTAAATTCAAATATTTTTAATTACCTACTTATAGGTGATTTTTTGTCAACAAATAGATTGCTGTGATAAATTTTTAACAAAGAAGGTGACTGTGATAAATGATTTTAATCTTTAATTTAATGTGGGGGCTCTTGGGCTATCAAATAAATATTAAAGTATATCGTAATGATTATTCACTTACAAACCTTATAATTTCAATACAATAACCATTCTAGAAAAAAGTTGTCTTTTCTTTAAATTATTTTCAAAAAAATCTGCCTTTAACAGGTTAGGTTATTAACTCTTAAATTCTTCAAAAACTTCAGGTGAGTTCTTGGGTTTTTGGCTATTATTTGAGTTGTCCTAGGTTCGGAACTGGAAATACCAATTGTGTAGAAAATATAAGAAAAATGCAAGAGAAGGAACAAACGTCCTTCTAGCACTGTTACTGCCAGACTACTCACTTATTGGAATAGGCAACACAACAAAGTTGATCATCAAGAATCAAAATTTACCGATTTGCTAATGTTGATGTTTCTCCTTCTTTTATTAAAAAAAGTTCTTGTTCTTCGATTAAATTTCAAATGCTAAAAATAAAAACAAGTTTACTTTAGATGTATTATAATAAATTTACAATCAAATTAATAAAAATAATTTGAATTTGAGGTCTTGAAGAAATGGATAGAATTGCCAGGGTTTTCCGAATAAAAGGTACCAACAATTGAGAGGCGGCGTTTACCTCAGGAGGGTCACACGGCCCCAAGTTAGATTCACGGCAGATATTACAGAACAAAAAAAGTATCGTCCACAGATAAACTTAAAATCACAAAGTGTACGTGAAAATGTTGGAAACGGTACTTCAATGGAAATCAACTATTTTCTGGGAAAACACGACCTTGTATAAACATATGTTTTCACATTAAAATTACGAACCCTGTTGTTTCGAATGAACTCGATGGAATAAAAGTCAAATGAAACAATCAAAATCCCCCGACACAGGATGTTCTTCTCGGGGCTGGATGAACCAAAATCAAGATGGCAGCTAGGTATCTATGCTGTAGGCAAATATTGCATCATTACAACTGGAATGGCTTGTGTCAGAATACAGAAAGGAATTTGAAAATGTTTCGGGCAACCAAGACAAAGGAAGGGAAATCTTGCTACCATCACATTAAAACTGGTAAGGAAGTAACGTAATATTAAGTTCTGAAAGTTTATCACAACACTGACGAGTGTTTAAAAATTTAAGAATGATATTATTTGTTTAGTCTCACCATGAAGATAACCTCCTTGCAATCATTTTAGAGGGACTGAGTTAAATATATTCATTTTGACTAGTCAATAAAATTTCTGTTTCTTACACTGTCATAACCTCCAAATTTATTTTTTTTAAAATGATGTTTTCACACAATTCTTTTAAACTCATAAAAAAGTTTGTACACTGAATTAGCCTCCACGTGTATGAAGTTGTCATGGCAACAATCATGGGTTCAAATCTAAGCAAATTTTAATTATGTTGTTATTTCTCCATTTCTCTGAGCAGTAGTGTGATGAAACAAAAAGAATTAACTTTTTGTTTATTGTTAGTATGATCAAAACTACTAACGTACTCTTTAGACCGGTTTATGTGGCACTACAACAACCAAGTCAAAGTAAAGCCCATTTTTAAAAGTTTCTAGTGTTTTATATAGTAAAATAATTTGTCAAATAATACGTTTTTACGTGAAAATAAAATGTTTTCAGAAGCTTGTAACTCTTTTTAGTTTTATTGGATTTTTTTTTGTACTCAATGGTCTAATAAGTAATCCCAATCCAGAAACTAAAATCTGAAATTGCCATGGATACGATAATTATATATCAATGGTTAATTCATCAATAAGGTTGTTAGTTTCAACTATAGCTAATTTTTGCTCAACTCTGTAGATTGGATCCCAATCAATAGAATTAGTCAAAAAAAAAATATATAAATTTTTTTTTGACAAATATACAACTATTAAGCGGCGGTATTTTTAATTACAGAACCGATTTCGACGAAACGTTAGGAATAAAAAATTTAAATATACCATGTGAATTGTTTTGGGAACCGAAAGGCTGAATTGCAGGGGGCTCCCATAATGCAGGTGCTGCTAGCGTCCCATGTGGCCAACAGCCAAAGTTTACCTCCTACAGCGCTCGCTTTGGGAAGAAGAAGAAACGGGGCATAAGTGAGCCATTTTATTTTGCCACCAGCAGTTCCTTTTTCAAGGAAGAATAGAGTACGCCCACCTAATTCAAAATAGTTCCCATCATACATCATAATCATCAATCACATCATTAAATAAATTGACCAATTATTCTAAATTAATTAACACAATCTAGCAATAAATGTTTTGTTTCTGCCACTCGCTACACCACCTGTAACTTTTCAATAGATTTTCTTTTCATTTAATCATGTTCCATTTTTTCATCACCACCAATTATATGCAGTCCACTACAATCCAAACAGCCAACCACAAGTGAATTTGCGACTGGCCTTCAGTTGAAGGCGTACTTCATATAAAATATAGGATTTAATATATATTAAAAGTAATGGATAAATATTTAAATTTGAAGAATATAGTTGACCCTATGAAGTAGATTGTCCGAGGAGCGGTCAATAAAAGTACCAAAATAGTAGAAAAATCTATTTATTTTTAACCAACGTTTCGCCTCATTTGGGCTTCGTCACGGCGGTGTTGATCGAAACCAACACTAACCCCTAACTGACCAAGCCCTAGAAAGTGGGACAAAACGTTGGTAAACAATAAACAGTTTTTTTCTACTATTTTGGTATTTTTATTAACAACCACCCAGACTATCTTCCCACAAGATACATATTTAAATTAAATTAAATAATTCTAAATTACCTTCTAATAGGTAATTTGTGGCTTCTTTCACATATGAACATCATATCGAACCTTTAATTGCGATATCAAGAAAAATGGATGACTAAAGATATGAGGCCAGATATACTAATAATGAGCTATGGAAATTCAATTTCCGTCTCTGAAAACCTTCAGTTTGTTTTTATTGGTTACTGTTAGACTAAATCACAAATATACTAGTAAGATACCTCGATACAGCCGATAAAAGTTACAGTAATCATTCGAAACCAAGACTTATTCAAGATAAGGTTAGATTCAATCATGAAGGCCCATATACCATGAGTTTGCCTGTAGGAGAAGAAGCTCTCTTACCCCCTCCCCCCACAGTAGCTCGAGATATCGAACATAATGAATCATAAGAAATTTATCCAACCTAAGAAGAAGTCCAACCCATTGAGTTGAAGTCGGCGGGAGAACGTTTGCCACCACGAAATCACTTGGACAAACCCAAAACCAAAAAAATTCCGAAATAAATGATCATTGATTAAAATTAAAATGTAGCAAGTAGCTTATGAGGCATAAAAACTTTTTTTGTTGTTTTTAAAGTAATAATACTTAAAAAAAAAAAAAGAAAAATAACATCAAAAAGAAAATATGTTGCGAACAGCAGACTGTTTGATAATTGTATTAAATAGATAAATTGGTTTAAAAGTTTACTTATTCCAGAATACTGACTTAGTTTCAAAATAAATATAATAACTGTATCATATTTTTTTTTTCATTTTGAAATAAGATTACTACTTAAAACAGTTTTAGTATTATTTATTTATTTTTAACGTGCTTCCTCTCCTTCCTATTTTTCAGGTACAAGAAATGGAACAAATGGAATTGGGACTGTTTGTAAGAACTGAAATACTTTATCTAAATAACTAAGGCTGATTCTTTAAAATAACTAACGAAACATTCCTGCTTACAGTATGTAGCCTTGCGCCCGTGTCTAAATGTCCTGAGAAGGACCATACGTGTTGCTATAGCTGCTCGCATAAGCTAGAACCAGACAAATCGGTAGTAACACATAAATTCTGTGCATATAAATGGATCCTCTACATCTTACTGTTAGCCATCTGCATCGGTTTTGTGGAGTTCTATCTGATAGAATAAAATATTGAATTGAAAATCGTTTTCAAGTAAGAAATAATATGTAAACTGCTTAATAAAACCTTGCTCAGAATATTTCACTTCATTGTTTGTTCATTACGATATTCTTAACACAAAGCACATGACACTTGGGAAGATCTTTTGATTTATAAGTTTATTTTCGCCAACTATGTCATAGCCAAAAGAAGAGTAAAGAGTTAAGGCTGTCAGATTGTATTATACAATGCAACCGACTTTCGATTTTGATAGCTCAAATTATTCCAGACGATTCGGAACGATTTTTTAAAATTTATTTATAGATATTACAATCTGCCACACAGTTGTGGGCAATAGGTAATAGTGATGAATGATCTCATACATACTATAATAAAATAAAATAAATAAATGAATGAAAAAAAAAACTCTCTTAAAACATATACAAACATAATAATAAACAAAATGAACATAATGCTCGACCTGAGGATTCCTGAGCCCACTCTCCCACGTGTGAGGGGTAGAGCAGAGCTCAAAAGATCCCAGCGCATCCCTCTTGCCGAATCACTGTCGGAATGATTTGAGCGTAAAATACTAACATATAATAAATGTAATAGTTTAGTCACTCCATTGGATGTATATTTCGATCTTCAGCCCGAAAGCCTCGCGCAATGTTTAAATTTGATTATTCAAATTACTTCGGAATATACCGTGAGAGATCTAAAAGTACTTGAGCTAAAAATGCTTAGAAAATAATAATATTTTATGTATTCTGGACATTTTCACATTCAGGAACATTACAACTTTTAAGTTTATTTTCTTAAGAGAAAGAACCTGTAAAGGTGCCTCTACATGTTTACCCAATAATGAAGAATTCTCGCTTGCGCAAGCGTGTGGCTGGGTTGTTTGGATTTTGTGGTACAAGTTGGCCTGAATTTGTGGCCAACCCGTGCAGTGTCGTTTTTTAGGCACAAATCAAAGAGCGCTTTTCCTGCATCTAAATAAATCTGAATTTAAAAAGAAAGAAAATCTCGCTGACTCCAATTCATTTTATTAAGCTACTCGACAATGCGTGTTCTAAGGTAAGGGGAGGTGGTTAGGAGGTGAATATATAGGATGAGCCGTACGGGTGCCTCCTTAAGTCCTCTAAGGTTAGTAACTTCGTCCTACCGGGTGCTATTCCTGTAGATAGGAAGGGGTATATAGGTCTAGACTGAGTGTCAGCCACCGGGCGTTACAAAAGGATAAAAGGTATAGGAAGGAGGAGAGATCCAGAGATGCAGAGAAAGAAAAGATAATATACTACTCCAAAATTATAATATTAGATGTACTGATCCATTATGTACAGTGCTGCTTTCTGCCTCCAATGGAGTTGATTCTAGTTAGGCGGCAATTGCACTGAGGCCATACAGTTTTGGCCTAGTCCAGGCTCTGGGCTATTAAGCGCCGAGAGGTATTATGTGTAAGACGACAGCCTTCAGGGAATCAGCAAATTCTATTGTGATCTTTATTTATTCAAATGATACACTTATGAATATTACAATTATATAGTTGTTACATTTGTGAAATTAAAGTATATACAATTCCTTGTACAAGGAATAAAAGGGTATATACAATTATTAAGGTAAATAATTGTACAGAATAAAAATAGATAAAAATAAAGTAATTAAAGAAGAGGGAAATATAATGTATATATAGGTAATTAAATAGGTAAGTAAAATTAAACAATTAATAAGATAAAAGTAAAATGTTATATAATGCAAATAAACAAAGAAATATGAATATTTTAATTTAAAAATTAAAGTTATGGAAAATCAAATAGAAAGAAAATATATCTAACTAATGAAATATGTATTTAAAATACTAGAATAAATAAAAAAAATAAAAAGCTAAGTAAGACTAAGCAATTAGAAAATATGACATTAATAATATATATGGTGAACAAGACTAATAACGAGGGTAAGGAAAAACAAGTAAAGAATAAAGAAGGAGAAGGAGGTAACAGAAAGATAAGAAAAAGAGAATGAAACATAAAACACACCTGCTTGGAAGATGTCGGTAATCCAAGCGAGTTGACCAGCACGGGCGGTAAGATTCTGAGTTAAAAAGTACGTTAGAAGAGATGACTAAATTACCAGAGGATCAAGAACATGTTAATCTGGACTTACTCTGCACAAATTTACGGATATACCAAAAAATTACTAAGACTGATCAGGAGCGCCCCCCCTACGTCAGTAACAAGAACTTACACAAAGAATAACAAACTTCTTACGTACAAACAACCATTAAGTCACTATATAAACGATTTCGCGTCACACTTCTAATAAACAATAACTCTCTAATTCAAGGACTATCAACACGAGACTTACCAGTTATGAGACGTTTCCAAGGAGCTGGAATAGGGACCTCTTAAATTGATTTTTTTTTTTTAAATAATTTATTTATTGATATTTACAACTGTATACACATATATACAACAAGTAAATTTGCTGTAGGTGACATAGTAACATGATAAAAACATGTGGAGAATCTACCCCCTATAGATCCTTCTAGAGAAGAAGATCTCGAGGCCATCTTCTTTTCAGACGCCTAGGAGGATTATTAGGTAATGAAGGAGAAGCCAGGATAGAAACAAGTGGATTTGGGTGGTTGAGAAGTTTATCATGGAAGGGACGGTATCTGGTTCTGGCCAAATCGGCAACATATGGAATATTGAGGTCCTGATGGATGACTTGATTTGTGACAAAGTAAGGAGCATTAAGGATTTTACGAAGGATTTTGGACTGTAAGGATTGGATTCTGGAGGAATTTGATGGTTTAGTGGAGCCCCAAAGCTCAACTCCGTATGTCCAGATAGGCCTTATAATAGTCATGTAGATCAGTGTTTTGTAATGGATTGGCAATTTAGACCGTTTGTCTAGTAAATGTTGCAATAGTCAAATTGATTTTTAAATTTCAATTATAAAATTGATCATTCATTGGATGACCTCAACCTTCATCATATTGTTGTTTTTTGTCTACAAAACATCTCATTCGCTGGTAGTAATATATTATGTATAGTTGCAAATAAAATGAATAAAGTAAAAAAGAAAAAGTTTTGTTTTCATCCAAGATGAGCTACATGAAATACAACTAAATTTTAGCAAAAATAAAATAAAAAACCTCTCTATAAAAATGGATATGGAATGGTTGTTGTTTGTTAGGACTTTTGGTCGTAAAACCCATAGTCAGAAACGACAATTTCATATTTTATTTTCCTAGATATTCCTTATATATCTTATATTTATTATTATTATTACTATTACTTTCTGGTTTTAAACCCAAGATTCTGAACTCTTTAAATTTAAGATTCAGGGCTACTAATCCACCTGTCCCCATACCCTAATCCTAACTTTACCCCGTAGTGTAGAAAAGCATTCTTGGAAAATATGGCTGATTGTAAGAGTACTTTTACAATTTTGTCACTTTGCCCGTGTCTCCTTCTTGGTCAGATTTTAATAAATCAGATTTATATGTCCTATTAAATTATATATTGTAAATATTATTAAAATTTAATGGTCCAGCTAAATTTTACCTAGTCAATAATACATATATTTTTAAACTTATATAATATAGATTCAAATATCTGGAATAGTCAGGTATAACTCCAATTTGCAACAAAAAATTTCATTTATACAGTTTATAGCACAATAACTACAGAGCTTAAATTTTATTGACCTATCATTGGGAGTACAGTGGCATGGTGGTAAGGCACGATGTTACTAACTCCAAGGACTCGGGTTCGAATTTGGCTGGGTAGATAATTGTTTTTAATACACTGTAGCCGTGAGTTAACCCTGTGGGTTCTGGAACCCTCCTGGTGTCCACCCAGCCTCGTAAGTTGGGTACCCTTAATTGGGTAATCTTGGACCAAGCGCGCTTCCAAAATATACATTTCAGGGCACAAATTTCAAAATAATACAGCCGTTAGAAATTCATATATATATTTTTTATTTAATGATTAATATCACCTGTTTATGTAAGGGGTATTAAAGAATAAATTTCGTTTCAACAAAAAAGAGGTATCTGTATTTAACTATAAGAAGAGAAAAATATAAATATCATTTCCAGAGAAATTCTTTAAAAAATAATCTATCACTGAAAATATCGTGGAAAATGATTATAGCAATCAGATAGCCCAAATAATTCGGAACTTATAAATTATTTAAATAAAAATAACAATTGTTCATAATAAACCAAAACCTTCTCTGATGGGTGCTAAATGATTATATCACACCCAATCCGGGCGTGTACTAATGTCATAAAATCTTAGGGATCTACAGAGAAGTGGAAATCTTTTAATATTAATAACCATTTTAAATTGGTAAACTGACTGCCACAGCTCACAACAATTCATGTGATTTGTTTCGACGGCTCCTCCCAGATATAAAAACTTTAATGAGGTTTAGATAGTTGACCGTAGATTACTGATTGGAGATGATTGGGAGGTGCAGTCAGCAAAGAAAAACATAAATAAACAAAAAAATATTTATGTATGCCGACGAACAAAAGAGATAACAACCATCATTTAGAGAAACATACAATTGAAAAGAAATAGTATACAAGAAATACTACTTTTTATGTTTCTCTAAATGATGGTGTTATCTCTTTTGTTCTTTAGCCCTGATGAAGACCTGAAACTCAGGTCAAAACGTCGGCATAAATAAATATTTTTTTAAAGGAAAAAAAATAAAAATAAAAAATCCTTTTTATATTGATATTTAAAGTAAATATTATATTATTCTTGTATTAAAGATTATTCCTTGAGGATGGCCAAATTGGCCGAAACGGTGGACTGTTGATATAATAAATATAGGATACCATTTGATTTATTTGATAATTAAAGATTATATTATTCTTTGATGGGAGATTAAAATTTTTAAAAATGAATAAATCCGTGCCGTTACAGTACTTTTTAAGGGTGTACTGTGCAGTACTTTGTAAGGGTGTACTGTGCAGTACTTTGTAAGGGTGTACTGT